>NC_049219.1:18122718-18132718 GCF_013347855.1 Anguilla anguilla
GGCGTGGGTTAGCCAGCCAATCACACGGCCAGGCGTGGGTTAGCCAGCCAATCACGCAGCCAGGCACGGGTCAGCCAGCCAATCACGCACAGTATCACAATATCACAGAAGCAGGTGAGGATGAATAGAAAAAGTACCCATGGGGGGGGGGGACTTTAACACTCCCAGTTATTTCCGCGTGTTTCTGAAAATTCTCAGAGGTGGAGAGATGAGCTCTGCTGTGCGTGTATGTGCTCTGAGCGTGTGTGTGTGTGTGTGTGTGTGTGTGTGTGTGTGAGAGTGCGTGAGTGTGTGTGTGTGCGTGCTTGTGTGTTCGTGCGTGTGAGTGCGTGAGTGTGTGCGCGCGTGTGTGTGTAAGTGTGTGTGCGTGTGTGTGTAAGTGTGTGTGTGTGTAAGTGTGTGTGCGTGTGTGTGCGCGTGTAAGTGTGTGTAAGTGTGTGTGAGTGTGTGTGAGTGTGTGTGAGTGTGTGTGAGTGCATGTGTGAGTGCGTGCGTGAGTGTGTGCGTGAGTGTGTGCGTGTGTGTGTGTGTGAGTGTGTGTGCGTGTGTGTGCGAGTGTGTATGAGTGCGTGTGTGCGTGTGCGTGTGCGTCTGTGTGTGTGTGTGTAAGTGAGTGCGTGTGAGTGCGTGTGTGAGTGCGTGTAAGTGTGTGTGTGCGAGTGTGTGTGTGTGTGTGCGTGTGTGCGTGTGCGTGTGTGTCTGTGTGTGTGTGTGTAAGTGAGTGCGTGTGAGTGCGTGTGTGAGTGCGTGTAAGTGTGTGTGTGCGAGTGTGTGTGTGTGTGTGCGTGTGCGTCTGTGTGAGTGTGTGTGTGTGTGTGTGTGTGTAAGTGAGTGCGTGTGAGTGCGTGTGTGAGTGCGTGTAAGTGTGTGTGTGTGTGTGTGCGAGTGTGTGTGTGTGTGCGTGTGCGTCTGTGTGTGTGTGTGTGTGTGTGTGAGTGCGTGTAAGTGTGTGTGTGTGTGTGCGTCTGTGTGTGTGAGTGCGTGTGAGTGCGTGTGTGCGTGTGTGTGTGTGTAAGAGAGTGCGTGTGAGTGCGTGTGTGAGTGCGTGTAAGTGTGTGTGTGCGAGTGTGTGTGTGTGTGTGCGTCTGTGTGTGTGAGTGCGTGTGAGTGCGTGTGTGCGTGTGCGTCTGTGTGTGTGTGTGTGTGTGTGTGTGTGTGTGTGTGTGTAAGTGTGTGAGTGTGCGTGTGCGTCTGTGTGTGTGTGTGTGTGTGTGTGTGTGCGTGTGTGTGAGTGCGTGTGAGTGCGTGTAAGTGTGTGTGTGTGTGTGCGTGTGTGCGCGTAAGTGTGTGAGTGTGCGTCTGTGTGTGTGTAAGAGAGTGCGTGTGTGAGTGCGTGTAAGTGTGTGTGTGCGAGTGTGTGTGTGTGTGTGCGTCTGTGTGTGTGTAAGAGAGTGCGTGTGAGTGCGGGTTCATGTGCATGCTCTGAACGAGGACACTTACCCCTCCCCCAGCACTGACTCTTTCCAGAGCCTGTAAGGAGAGGGAGACGCAGTTAGCTGCCACAGTTAGTCTCACGCCTAACGTGTGATTGGCTGGATATGAGGGGGAAGCTCCTTACCAGGCAGGCTGACATCCTGGCATTTCGGCCGCAGAACCAGGCAAGGTCTCTCAGGTGTTTGCTCATGGGGAATCCCCATTGGCTGGTTGGGCATTCTGTGGAGACAAGGCAACATTGGGCGGAGCGTCAGGACAACAGGGGGCAGAGTGTCAGGAGGCAGGCTTTTTTCCCTTTCCCTAAAAACCATTTTTAACAAAGCCCCTATGACACTTTATATGTGAATTTAAGAAAATGGATCTGGTTCAGAACCCTTCATCACCCTGCTCCGGTCTTTAGTAGTTTTCCCTTATAAATTATTTCACAGGTTAAGGACTCACTCCTCAGCTAAACAGGCCTTCATAATGGGACGGGTCGGGGTTTGTGGGTACCTGTCGCAGACGGGTCGGGGTTTGTGGGTACCTGTCGCAGACGGGTCGGGGTTTGTGGGTACCTGTCGCAGACGGGTCGGGGTTTGTGGGTACCTGTCGCAGACGGGTCGGGGGTTTGTGGGTACCTGTCGCAGACGGGTGGGGGTTTGTGGGTACCTGTCGCAGACGGGTCGGGGTTTGTGGGTACCTGTCGCAGACGGGTCGGGGTTTGTGGGTACCTGTCGCAGACGGTTCGGGGTTTGTGGGTACCTGTCGCAGACGGGTCGGGGGTTTTTGGGTACCTGTCGCAGACGGGTCGGGGGTTTGTGGGTACCTGTCGCAGACGGGTCGGGGTTTGTGGGTACCTGTCGCAGACGGGTCGGGGGGTTTGTGGGTACCTGTCGCAGACGGGTCGGGGGTTTGTGGGTACCTGTCGCAGACGGGTCGGGGGTTTGTGGGTACCTGTCGCAGACGGGTCGGGGTTTGTGGGTACCTGTCGTAGACGGGTCGGGGGTTTGTGGGTACCTGTTGCAGACGGGTCGGGGGTTTGTGGGTACCTGTCGCAGACGGGTCGGGGTTTGTGGGTACCTGTCGTAGACGGGTCGGGGGTTTGTGGGTACCTGTTGCAGACGGGTCGGGGGTTTGTGGGTACCTGTCGCAGACGGGTCGGGGTTTGTGGGTACCTGTCGTAGACGGGTCGGGGGTTTGTGGGTACCTGTTGCAGACGGGTCGGGGGTTTGTGGGTACCTGTCGCAGACGGGTCGGGGTTTGTGGGTACCTGTCGCAGACGGGTCGGGGGTTTGTGGGTACCTGTTGCAGACGGGTCGAACTCCTCAGACAGCAGGTGGTAGCAGCAGCCCACGCTGCACACGGCCCTCAGCTCTGGCTTGGCTGTGAACATGCGCAGCGTGCTGGGAGCCAGATCCCCACACGTATGCAGGCCCACCAACAGCGCATCCTGCAGGAGGAAGCAGCGCCATTTACCCCAATTACATTACACACCACCACTTACTCCCACCCACATAACACACCACCATTTACCCCACCCACATAACACTACACACCACCATTTACCCCCCCCCCGCCCCACATAACACTACACACCACCATTTACCCCACCCACATAACACTACACACCACCATTTACCCCCCCCCCCCCCGCCCCACATAACACTACACACCACATAACACTACACACCACCATTTACTCCCACCCATATAACAGTAAACACCACACAGCAGTGTAGTATAATGGGTATGGGTAACCATAACCCATGAGTCAGGTCCTTAACCTGAGTTGCTTCAGTACATATCCAGCTGTATAAATGGAGGCAATGTGAATACTATGTACAATGTTGTATATAGTAAGCGTGCCTGTTAAATGTAATCGAACCCTAAACACATGACCATGTGTCTTTTTTTTCTCATACAGGGCGACTGGTTCTGCTTCCTAAAATGGCTGACGGTAATATCAGTGTGTATTATCACTGGGTAGGGTTAGGGTTAGGGTTAGGGTTAGGTATATCCTGACGGTAATATCAGTGTGTATTATCACTGGGTAGGAAGTGAGCTTTTTGAGCTGACAGGTGTGCACCTCCAGGTGTGTGATGATGTCACGCAGCTCCGTGTGGGCAGTGATGTAGGAGGTGAGGGGGGAGAACAGACTGTCCCTGCTGCCCCGCCCCTTCCTCTCCAGGTTCTCCCTCTTCCTCCTCTCCCTCTCCTCTGGGCTCAGCTGGGTGGGGGGTGTTCGGGGGGGCGGAATCTCCACCAGCTCCGGGGACAGCACCCCCAGGAAGGGGAAGGGGCTCTCTGGACTGGAGCTGACCGTGCCTGTGTCTGGTGACAGAGCATCGCTCACGTTCCGCTTGGGCGAGTCCTCCACAGGCGCCATGGCAACAGATGCTTCCAAGAGCATGGTCAGCGTTTCAGTGTCCTGGCCCTGGAATGGTTTAAATCCAACAACACAGTCTCCGTCTCCTTCCTGCTCAGATGGGTCTCTCTCTCTCTGTACTGGTCTCTCTTCGCTCTCTCCTCCTCGCTCAGACCTGTCTCTCTCTTCCTGTAGCTGTTCCCTCGCTCTCTGCTCTCCTCCCTGCTCAGACCTCTCTCTCTCTTCCTGTAGCTGTTCCCTTGCTCCCTGCTCTCCTCCTCGCTCAGACCTGTCTCTCTCTTCCTGTAGCTGTTCCCTCGCTCTCTGCTCTCCTCCTCGCTCAGACCTGTCTCTCTCTTCCTGTAGCTGTTCCCTTGCTCCCTGCTCTCCTCCCTGCTCAGACCTGTCTCTCTCTTCCTGTAGCTGTTCCCTCGCTCTCTGCGCTCCTCCCTGCTCAGACCGGTCTCTCTCTTCCTGTAGCTGTTCCCTCGCTCCCTGCTCTCCTCCTCGCTCAGACCTGTCTCTCTCTTCCTGTAGCTGTTCCCTCGCTCTCTGCTCTCCTCCGCTGATGGCGGTCCTAGCGTTGTGGTGTCTCTGGTACGCTCTGGAGTACTTCTGCAGCTTCCTGTTCCTCTCCTGCGCTCCGTGTGTGTTCCTGCTCGAAGAGTCGATCCCATAAACCTGCAGACCGTACTGCAGGGACAGGAAGGAGCACAGGTAGCCCTTACCTGAGCCCACGTCTATAACCTGCCACCAGGGGGAGACAGAGAGCAGGGGACGGTTAGGTTACTGATAGGAGAGTGGGGTTCCATAAACTCCTAAAATGTGAAGCTACCATCATGTCAATCACCACCTTGACTAAACCAATCAGAAGACTTTCATATCCATAGCAAAGCACTATTATTGGCTCCAAACACAGAGTAATCTGTAGCTCCGCCGACTGTGAGGTTCACAAAGCCTCTCTCGATAGTTGGAAGGTATCATTTTATTTCATGCACAAACCCCACTGCTGGTTCGGGAAAGAGGAGACATCCACCTCTCCTGAAACCCACAGTGTCAACAGATGCTTCATTTCAGTGTGACTGTGTAATTTTACACTGTTTCTAAACAGAAACTGTCCTGCACATCCAAAACAAAAACATCCCTGCATCCTCCTTCACTCAGCACACATTCTCAGTTCATTGGGGGCTTTTCCCCAAACTCAAAACAGGGATTTGAGACAGCTTCAGCAGAGAGGGCCAGACTTGCTCAGGAGCCTCACGGTCCCTGTCTACCTGAGGCCAGGAGCGGCCTCTTACCTGTCTCACTCCGCACTGCTGAGCCAGACTGGCCACCACTCCAGACAGGATCTGCACCTCGTGGGACTTCTTGGCATTCATGAATTCCTCCGGCTCCAGAGGGACGTCTGAAAGTGACATCATCACACAGGGCCGCAGCTAAGAACTCATCACACAGGGCCGCAGCTAAGAACTCATCACACAGGGCCGCAGCTAAGAACTCATCACACAGGGCCGCAGCGAAGAACTCATCACACAGGGCCCCAGCGAAGAACTCATCACACAGGGCCCCAGCGAAGAACTCATCACACAGGGCCCCAGCGAAGAACTCATCACACAGGGCCCCAGCGAAGAACTCATCACACAGGGCCGCAGCTAAGAACTCATCACACAGGGCCCCAGCTAAGAACTCATCACACAGGGCCCCAGATAAGAACTCTCAGGACCAGAATGAAACATTTAGTGACCAATTAAAAACAGTTACACCCCGTATCCTGGGCCCCCACTTAGGCCTTTACCATGTTTCACCAAAACCTGTCCATCATTTCTGTGCTTTCCTGTTTGCAGACAGGCAGACAGACAGACAGACAGAGGTAGTAGTCCCTCTCCAGTACAGTTGTAAAACTCTTGTGGATAAGATGCAATCTTCTAAATGAATACAATCCTTGCTCCCAGTCACCTCGACACAGCAGAGGCAGGAAATGCATCTTATTTGATGGAACAGTACTGCACGGCTGAAAATGAGGATTCGTTTTGATGAAACACTGTTTACCTTCTGCAGCTGGTGGGATGCTCTGGTGTCCTCGAAGTGCCTGCAGGACCTTGGGCAGCAGCACACACACCCCCAGCCCAGGCAGTGTGTGCCGTTTAGCAGCGTCAAGAAACACTGCCACGTCCACCAGTCGTTTAGTGTCATCGCAGAAACCAAAGTTGGTCCTATCCTTACCTGAGCAAGAGCATAAGTATCACTGCATCCACATCACAGCCAGGAAAAAAATTAAAGCAGTATTCATTTGGAGTTAATGTTCATGTAATCTTTTCTCCTGAATTAACAAATTCACTTTTACACCAAAATCTGAATTTGAATCGGGGTCCACCAACACTAAAGGATAACAGATTACCTCCGCGCCTCTGACAGCTCTGAGTTCTCCGATTCTCTGGCGCCACCCTCTGGTCACATTTAGAACTGAAAATGGACAACACGCTCTCGGGCGGCACCGCGATAAACTGTTCCCAAACATTACAAGTGTAGAAGTCGACTGTGTGCGCGTTGGCGATACTAAGCGAAATCTTCAAAAAGTCCCTTAATTCGTCTATTTTACCCTTGGTCAATTCCAGAGGAACATCTACTGATTCCAAAACAGACATCTTCTATGTGCCTAGGCGACAGCGTGAAAACGGTAATCTTCTCTCCCAGGCATTCGTAGTCGAAAACAGACAAACCAATTTGGAAGGCGCAAAACAGACGCCATGTTGGCTGTACCAAAAGCTCGTCAAATCCAATGACGACGTAATTGCATCGGCAACACCAAACATGACTTCGCTTTCGTCGGATTGCTCGTTTTCGTATTTTAATGTCTGAATTTAGCAAGAAACACGAAATGACGTAAATATGTTGCGACGAGGTCTCTGGAAAGAAAAAAACGTGCAGTAGGTCCTAAACTACGCAATAAAGTTACGGAATGGAACCGCTTAATAAATTTGGGAAGAATACAGGAAAACACACTGCGAAGAATATAAATCAGGGGAAAAAACAGCTGCCAGGTTTCAAGAATAAAAAGCGCAAGTGGGTTCCAGAAGGAAAAATATTCGACGGAAGTGTACAAGAAGGTACCGACACCGTTTGGCTGTTAATGAGCACTCGTAACCCAAACCTGAATTCTGAGAAGCCAGCTAGCCAATTTGTTGATCTATTCAGTAATTTCAGCCTTGGGTGTGGAGTTTTAGATAATAGCTCGGCATATTAAGTAAACTAGTGAGGGAAATAACTATTTTACTAAGAAATGCGTTGTTAATGATGCGCTATGTTTACTAATTTTAGGGTGCACACTGCGCTGGCTAAAAAGAAATGTCGCCAGTGTTTGAAATGTGGCATGGTGGGAAGATAACTGACGAATCTCGCTTTTTCAGGGCAGGGTTTTGCTTTCAAAAGGAAACAGAAAGCGCAACATGAGTACAACAAACTGCTCCTTAAGGAGAGGAGGAAAAATCCAGTTAAAACGTCATTCGAACACGGGTACCCAGAGCACCTGAAACACCTGTACCAGGCGGAAGCGGAACAGTTCAGAAAAGAGGAACAGATGAACCAACAGAGGAGGAGGAGGACTCCCGCAGCCGATGACGTTTCTCTAGAGGACACGCCCACCTCTCACGCTGCGTCCCAGTCTTCCTCCTCACCCGACCCGCCCCTTGCCCCGCCCGAGGTAGCAGAGTCCGGCAGGTAGAACACCTTTCACACCCCTGAACTTTTAAAGTACAAATGTACTACTGTGTAGTAATAATATATTCTAGCATGATTTATTTAAAGTGATGCAGTATGTACAACACAGGATTTAGAATACAAAACCTGGTTTGTAATGAGTAAGTACAGTTTCAGGCTGTGCTGTATGCAGGTATCTCTGGGCCCTGAGACTCTACATGTTTCTTGTTTATTCATAAGCATTCGTTTAACCCTCAGATTTAACCTGAGTAAGAAGAAGATGAGAAAGCTGACTTCTTATCAGAAAACAAGAGAGGAATATGAGAGAACCAAGGAGAAGCGAGCTAAAAAGAAAGAGGTAAGAGGACTTTTTTCTCCCGGTGCCGCAGTGAGAGACAGGAGGGCCGTTGAGCACTCACCTGAGCTTGTGTCCCTGTTGGTGCAGGAGGCCCTGCGGAACAAACAGCAGAGAGAGGAGGCGCTGAAGATCTACAAACAGAAGAAAATGCAGACGTACCAGATCCTGTGTAAAAAGACCAAAAAGGGCCAGCCCAATCTCAACCTGCAGATGGAGTACCTGCTTCAGAGAATCCACAATAAGACCCAAAATCAAACCAAGTGACCATCAGCCTGTGTCACCGCCACCCTGCAGGGAAACGCTGCACACACCTGGATTCAGCCAATCCCTGTGAGGTGAGACTTCACTGGAGCATGTGACTGAACACAGCACAGCCACTGGCTGGCAGGAGAGCAGAATTCAGCCCTTCGCCCGGTTGCCCAGGGAAATACTGTTTCACCACCTCTTTGCTCCAGCTGATGAATAAAACGTCTTTGAATATTTCGCATTGCTGGTTTATCTTTTGGGTTGAAATGGAAGGCATCAGAAACTGAACAAAACTGGCAATATGTAAATCAATATGGCTTTTGTGTTGTAGTACCCATGATTAAAAAATGTGAACTTGTGAATGACGTAAATGCTTTGGTTTTTACAATGTTTTAAATCCTTTAGACATTATGTTCTGCTAAACATAGTTTCTTACATTTTTATTGTGTTTATTATAGTTCTCTGTAAGTTATCAATACAGGAGTTGAACTTGCATTTTTGTGATTTCACATAACGTCTAAAATAGTTTTTCAGTGTACTTTCACTTTTTCACTTTACTTGTATACCACAAGGTGGCAGCAGACCACGAGAAACCCTGTATTGATACAGTAGTTTTACAGTAGTTTCTCAGTGCTTCCCAAATCAGGGACACAAGGTCTGAAAGTAATTGTCCTTTTAGGAATTTTTTTTAGATTACACATTTTTGACTTTCAAATAAAATTCTAAATAAGGAATGTCTTCAAAGCCAATGGATGGGATCAAACTTTTGATTAGTTGAATTTTTGTAAAACCACCCAGAACAATTCATTCAGTTCTGATCATCTATTCCAGTTGTCTGAGAGAACCAGGTGATTTTAAAAACAAACGCCAGTGCAGCGCTGAATAAGTACCTCTGATATCAGTGCTTAGTGACACTGACGTCTGCCAGCATGTCCAACTGCAGTGGGAGGCAGCTCATTTAATTCAGAAGGCTCTATAAAACTGAACACCAAGCAGGTGTGTCAATCAGAGTGGCAATTATTCCTCCATTATGTACGTATGTATGTATGTGGGTATATATATATATATATAGTTGCACCTTTTTGCATAAAGAAAGGGTACGTACATTTAAATATTGGGAAGGTATTAGAATAAGTGCAGAATACTATCCCCAAAATAGTTAATATTCAAACTTCAGTGGTTTTAAAAGAGTGGACACAGGGTATATTCTATATACATGTGCTTTTTTGAATAAGCTATTCTTCCTTAGAGGTGGATTTCCCTTTAGAAGAACATTTTATCTTCATTTTATGTCGGTATTAGCTTATTATTTTCAGGGACTGCCTGAAAAATTTATGGGCATGAAAAACTAAATATGCTAAAATGGAATCTGGCCCTAAATGTTGCACATTGGTTTGCGTAAAAGTTGGTCCATGTGCATGCGCGCATACGCCGTAATCACCAGGGTCGTGGCCAGCACCGGAATAATAAAACCTGAAAGCCAGAGAGGCGGATCGGCGGATGAAAGGACGTGCAGGCTTTGAAGTGTAGAACTGTACGAGGGCTCCATCTTTTCTGTGAAATTAATTAAGCCTGTTCACAGAATCCAGCTGCTAACACAATGCTAAAGAGCAGATTCATTCATCTCATTACGTGTGAAGGGTCCACGGACTTAATGATGCTAAACACACCAGGGACCGGGAACAATTCGCAAGCGCTTTTCTTTTTTTGTGTGAAATTGTGGTATTGTACTTTTCTGATATATTTCAGATGTGACATTGGTGTATTTCTTCTGATATAAAATGTCTCAAATTTGGCAATAACATTCATTCTCATGTGAAATATTTTTCAGATTATATACCAATCCGATATTTTTTCTGATATTTGATATATCCAATGTAACACATATACTTTCTGATATGTGACGAATTAGATTTGAAACT
>NC_049219.1:18140218-18162718 GCF_013347855.1 Anguilla anguilla
TCAAAAAGCCTTGAGAAAAATTAGAGACAAAATATTCAACCAATATTCAAATGCTGAATGGCATGTTCTTGTAATTATTTTTTAATGAGGTTTCTTGTAATTTCTATTAAAACTATTTCTTGCAGCCTCCTTCAGAAATGACTGTTTGCAGGGAAGGGCTGCCCAGAGCACACTCCGTTACACTCCCCCAATCCTCCACACCGAACCCATAACCCATGACCCATGACCTCTGACCTCTGTGCTTCCAGCCCTGGGGAAGTGCGCAGTCTCTGGGCCCAGGTGCGTAGGGACGAGCCGCACCTTCTCTCCAACTTCGAGGAGTTCCTGGCCCGGGTCACCTACCAGATAAAGGAGGCCAATCAGGAGAAGAGAGACATGGAGAGTGCCCTGAAGAGGTGCGTGTGTGCACGTGTCTGAGCAGGTGTGTGTGTGTGTGTGTGTGTGTGTGTGAGAGAGAGAGCTGACCATCTGGTTCACCTATACAATCTTTCTTACTCAAAAGAATAACTGCCCAACCAAACATCTTCAGATTCAAAGTGCATCCACAACAGCTAATTTCACAGAGCAGTTCTTTTAGGGGGTGATTGTGGGGGGGGGGGGGGGCTTTAGGGTAATACCCTATAGAATGCTCAGTTATCCTTTATGAGTGACCAGTAATCTGCTGCCACACTGCAACAGAAACCAGACATGAGGCCAAGCTAACGCTGACTGGTCCAGTACACAATGGGAATAAAATGATTTATTTTCACATCGATTTAGTTTTTCCTGCACACACAGCTGAATGTTCCCAGCCCACAGTCAGGCTGCCCTGGCCTAAATACACACACGTGCTGCCTGCAGATTGGCTAATGGGTCCACTAAAACCCGAGGACTGAAGGAAGAAAGGCATTATGGGATTCATGTGACTGTTTTTTCAAATCTCCCATGCCCAATGTTACCGTACTAAAGCTGAAAAGAGAGAGAGTCAAAGAGATTGACTTTGATTTCTTAATTTATATAAAATATAACAAAAAAAAAATTAAATAGGAATTTATTGAAGCTAGAACAGACAGAAATATATTTTTACAGTGAAAATCTGTTTGATTTGTGCAGGAAAGCTGCCACACATGATGATGAAATTCAGCGCCTGTATGAAGAGATGGAACTGCAGATCACATCCGAGAAGGACAGGGCGCTCCTGCAGGTAGAAGAACATGCACTCTACACCAGGAAGGCTGCTAGTAGCCTTATGTGAATCGATATATGGCCTGCAGTGAACTGAAAGGTCAAAGGTCAGTAAGAGCCTTTAAACTGCAGTCAGGGTCAGCTCTGGCCCCCGGTCCCTGTGGTTAAAAGCCCCGCCCCCCGCCCCAGGCCCCCTGCCCCCCCCCCCCCGCTCATGGCTTCCTTCCCATCATGCTCTCTACCCGTGTCTGTGCAGGACTCAGAGCGCTTCCTGTCCCGCAGACAGGACCTGGAGACCCAGCTGACCAACAAGGAGCAGGAGCTGCAGCTGCTCTTCAGGAAGGAGAGGAGGGTGAGCAGCCATACCCCCCCAGCCACGCCCCCGCCACGCCATCTCACATCTCACTGCCCCCTGTCTTCTGTGTGTGTGTATGTGCTGAATATGTGTGTGTGTTTGTGTATGTGCTGAATACATGTGTGTGTGCGTGCGTGCGTGCGCGCAGTTGGACCTGCAGTGTCAGGAGCTGCAGAGTAAACAGCAGGAGAGCAGGGTGGAGAACGTGAAACTCAAACAGACCAATGAGGGGCTGCAGAGGGAGCTCAGACACACCAGCCAGGAGCTCCGCCTCACCCAGGAGCAGCTGTGTGTGCTGCAGGAGCAGTCCTCTCGCCTGCACCAGGAGAGAGAGATGTGCGTACCCTGCTGCTCCCTAATCACACTCTGTACCCTGCTGCTCCCTAATCTCACTCTGTCCCCGCTGCTCCCTAATCTCACTCTGTACCCTGCTGCTCCCTAATCTCACTCTGTACCCTGCTGCTCCCTAATCTCACTCTGTACCCTGCTGCTCCCTAATCTCACTCTGTACCCTGCTGCTCCCTAATCTCACTCTGTACCCTGCTGCTACCTAATCTCACTCTGTACCCGCTGCTCCCTAATCACACTCTGTACCCTGCTGCTCCCTAATCACACTCTGTACCCTGCTGCTCCCTAATCTCACTCTGTACCCTGCTGCTCCCTAATCTCACTCTGTACCCGCTGCTCCCTAATCTCACTCTGTCCCTGCTGCTCCCTAATATCCATCATTCCCTGCATGCCTGACTGCACTCTTACCATATTTCCCACACAGTCACACTGGACCACTCATGCACACACAGTCACACTGGAAGCGGACAGTGTGAGTGAATCTTGCCCTGTTCTTGGTCATAGGGAGCTGTACAGAGTGACAGAGGGGATGCAGAGAGAGAGAGCCACTCTACTCAAACAGCTAGAGCTCCTCAGGTAAAGCAAACACACAGTTGTGCTGCCACCTGCTGGACTCCATGGGGTATGACACCATCACTGTGGAAAATAATAAAGTAATTCAGCAGTAATGCAGTGGTTTAACAGTGGGTCTTAGGACCGAGCTGCAGGAAGAGGTACATCAGAGTGCTCTATAAAACTGTCTGCACCTCTAACATGTCTTTCCCCCTAAATACTCTCCAGGGAAATGAACAAACACTTGCAAGACGAACGGGACGTGTGCTACCTGGTAAGTGCTAATGTGCAGCAGCTGACTGTATTCACACAGCCGGACACCTCAGCTCACTGACTGAACCCTGCCTGTAACCGGGGAGGGCAACGTGCAGGAATCCTCAGCTCACTGACTGAACCCTGCCTGTAACCGGGGAGGGCAACGTGCAGGAATCCTCAGCTCACTGACTGAACCCTGCCTGTAACCGGGGAGGGCAACGTGCAGGAATCCTCAGCTCACTGACTGAACCCTGCCTGTAACCGGGGAGGGCAACGTGCAGGAATCCTCAGCTCACTGACTGAACCCTGCCTGTAACCGGGGAGGGCAACGTGCAGGAATCCTCAGCTCACTGACTGAACCCTGCCTGTAACCGGGGAGGGCAACGTGCAGGAATTACCTTCAGACAAGACCCTGTCTAAAACAGACTAAAATATCATCTATAAGGGCTGCTGCCTGTTCCTATACAGACAAACATGATGCAGACATTAATAATAAATGCAGAGCTATAAGCTAATGTGTCTGTATTCACAACACATTTTAATTAATGATGATGAGCATTATTTGCATCCAGTAATTACATGTAATTCTATATTATATTATTAATCAATAATAAAAACTATTGTTAGTATTGCTGTTGCTTCATCATAACGCCCGGATGACATGCTTTTGGTTTCTCTTCAGAATTCGCAGAAAAAACATTCGCGCAAGCAGAGGCCTGGTTTAGGCGCTCTGAAAAGCACAGAGAGGACACAGAGAGGAAGGTAGGCTTTTGCACATAGAAGCTAAAGTTAGCGGGTGTTAGCGGGGGCTGTTGGGCGTTAGCGGCGTCTGTCCAATATTTGGCAAAATATCAAAAACTATTTCAATAAAATCTAGAATCCCACCTGTATTATAAAGTGCACAGCTGGGAATATGAGAGAGAGCATCAGCTCAAACTGCTGCATGACAGGACAGCTGTGGAGCCGTTTTAACTGCTCTGACAGCACGAGAGGGCTGCAGTTCAGTGAAATCTGAAAACACCCCTCCCCTTCAGTGAGGAAGAGGAGGAGATACCCCCGGCCTCCAGCACGTGGCGCTCAGAGGACACGACTGGCCAGGACCTGGTGGTGAGCCAGGAGGGCGGGGCCATGAGGAACAGGTGGGGCCAGCAGCCACTGCAGCGAATCATGTCCATCGAGGAAGACCCCCTCCCTCAGCCGCTACAGCCCGGGTACGAGGCCCAGCTGCAGGACTGGAGTGAGGACGAAGAGGAGGAGGAAGAGGAGCGCACTGACCTGGAGACGAGCCGCATCCGTCCTGCCACCGCCACCACCGCCCCGGATGCTCCACTGCACCCCCTGCCCGCCGGGCACAGGGCCGCCCCCCTCACCCGCAGGGACACTCCCCCATCTCCAAGGGGACAGCCTGTCGGCAAGGAAACCATCCAGCATGTAAGCACAGTCTATACAGCCAGGAGGAGCAAACTGACATCACAGCACCATTTTACCATAGAAGTCCTTTCACTTTCCTATCCCCCCCTCCCACCCATCTCTGTGTCTGTGTCTGTGCCCCCCCCAGGAGGAGGAGGCAGTGACCTGCACACCAGACCGCCTGTTCAAGGTAGTGCTGGTGGGGAACTCCAGCGTGGGCAAGACCTGCCTGCTGCGCCGTTTCTGTGACAACTGTTTCCAACCGGGCACCATCGCCACCGTGGGTGGGTATTACAGTCCTTTACCACACCATAAAACCACATCATAACTGCGTTATCACATCAAGATACGTAAAGGGTCCTGGCCTTAGTGCAGTTTTCTGTGTGTGTTCGCATGCGCGTGTGTGTGTGTGTGTGTGTGTGTTTGTGTGTGTGTTTGCATCCACCCCAGGCATTGACTACAGTGTGAAGACAATAACAGTGGAGAACAGCCAGGTGGCGCTGCAGATGTGGGACACAGCAGGACAGGAACGGTGAGCTTTGAGAGGAGTTTAGCCCCTCCCCTCTCAGGTGACCTGCCCGCCAGCTCAAACACTCAGGCTAGCCTGAAAACAGCTGTCCCTTAGACTGTGACACCACGTCTGAAACGATTATAAAGTTCTGTCATTGTGCTACATCCCATTGACATTTTTATTTAGACATGCCATTACTGGTAAGCCTTAAAATGTGCGGTTTAAACACCACTTTGGACTTGTGTGCCATAACCACAGACAGCCGCATGTCAGAAAGTTCGTTTCACGCATTTCACTTTTGTCCATCGCCGGAGGGGGGAAGGAGCAGCCGTAGCTGACAGCAGGGTGAGAAGGGTTCCGCTCTGCGCTGCTGACCCCCTCCCCCTCACCCCCCCCCCCCCCCCCCCCACAGGTACCGCAGCATCACCAAGCAGTTCTTCCGCAAGGTGGACGGCGTGGTGGTCATGTATGACATCACCGCTGAGCAGAGCTTCACCGCAGTGAGGCAATGGCTGAGCAGCGTGCGGGTGAGTCGAGCCCCACCCTGCCCCGTCCAGACCCCACCCCACCTGCCCCGCACCACCCCACCCTGCCCCGTCCAGACCCCACCCAGCGGCGTCCAGACCCCACCCCACCTGCCCCGCACCACCCAACCCAGCGCCATCCAGCCCTGCCCCACCTCATCCCATCACACCCAGCCCGTCCCATCCCGCCCCGCCCCGCCCCGCCCCGCCACAGGAGGCAAAATCAGCAATTGGGAAGAGCCCTCTGTGTCTGTCCAACAGGAAGGGGCAGGAGACGGCATTCCCATCATGCTCCTGGGGAACAAAACAGACAGGCCAGGCGAAAGGGAGGTGGAGACTGGAGCGGGCGAGAGACTGGCCAAGGTTGGTGAGCTCTGCAGGGGCTGTACCAGCACCGCACTCAGAAAGCAGCCATTTTGAAACGGATACATTTCATTACAGGTTTTCCCCTCATAAACTGAGCGCATGTTGCTTCTGTAACGTCTGACCCTCCGCGTTTAGGAATCCCACTTCATCTTCTACGAGTGCAGCGCCTTCTCTGGCCACAACGTCACAGAGTCCATGACTCACCTGGCTATGTAAGTACCCAGCAACCTGGCTATGTAAGTACCCAGCAACCTGGAAAGCAAAGGCTTGTGTGTAGGGCCACAGATCAGAGGGACGGAGGAGTGCATTGTGGGAAGGCTCAAAAGCACCGCCCTCTTTCTGTTTGTTACACTCCACAATCCAGACTGCACTACAAAAACTAAAAAAGGGCCTCTTTCCATGTTTAACCAGTTCATTGCTTTTGTAAAATCATAATATTTAATTTTAAGCCTTGTGTAAAATAATCTGATTTCAGTGTGTTTTGCTGTGTGATTCCGCAGGATTCTGAAGGAGCAGGAGGACAGAGAGAAGGAGAAGACAGTGCAGTTGGTGGGCGATGCCCCCAAAAAACGTTCCTGCTGCTCAAGACAGTAGAGCCCCCCCAGACCCCCCCGGTCTGCGGTCACATCTCCCCCAGTCTCGGACACGCACGCACACACACACGCACGCACGCACACACACAGTGTGCAGTAAAGCAGGCTGCTTCAGAACAGCCAGTGAAGCCAAAAAGCATGCCATGATCATTTCCATATGGAGAACAGGGCTAACACAGGCCACACAGGCTAACACAGTTAAACTGTACATAAAGGATCTTCCTCTGACTCATGTCTGAGCTAGCTTCACTTAACGCACTGCCAGGTGAAGAGAACAGGCGATTGATAGCGCATGCCTGTGTGGACCCTGCTACAGCACAGAGCACATACCTGTGTGGACCCTTCTACAGCACAGAGCACATACCTGTGTGGACCCTGCTACAGCACAGAGCACATACCTGTGTGGACCCTTCTACAGCACAGAGCACAAAGCCTGTGTGGCTACAGCACAGAGCAGTGACATGCAGAACATTAGGACTGGACTTTACAAATGGGGACAAGACAAGCAAAAGATTCTCAAATTGTGTATTTATCTGCAATCAATTTCTCTACTTCAGTAGTCGATTGATAAAGTAGCAACTATTTCTTTATCTGTTAATCTCAGAATTAAAATCTAACACTAAATCCAAGTAACAGAATCAATTTCATACACCAAATTTAGAGCTCTACTATCTGCACGCACAGTTCAGCTAAAGCAGCACGCACAGTTCAGCTAAAGCAGCACACAGTTAGGCTATTAATTTATGAGCGTGGTATTCATTCAACAGTCCGTCCATCCACAAAATTGGTTTGTTCATTTAAGTTTCTCATTGTGTACAACCATCAGAACGGTACTAGAAAAAAGGACTGTTTGAAATTCAGCACACTAATTTCACTGAATGTCCATGCAGCTGGCTTGACTATCATCTCCATATCAAGTCCCTAATTATGTACAGTTCTCCATACAAAAATGTTTATTAATAACATATCATTTAAGGTCTGCAGGGTGTTATATTTAAGTACGGTGTAGGCCTACTGTTTGGAATGAACTGTGTATTGTATTTACTGTTGTGAGTGATATGGTGATTTACAAGTTAATTTGTGTTTATAATCCTTAAAGTCAGAATAAATGGCAATTATCACTGTCCGTCTGACCAGCATCATGTACCTGTTTCAGCCTCTCACAATGTAATCCTTCCTGTTTCTCACAGAAGCACACATTCCCCTTGAAAGCACTCCAACAGGATCTTCTCCCAGCACTCATTTCCTTCTTTTGCCAGTTTCAGATATACACTGTACCTCACTGTGAGGAATTCTCTCTCTTCAGCTAAGGCCCTCAGAGGGACACAGACAGAATGATTACGAACAGGACTGCTCAGATATGCGATGCATCTGTCGCTCTGTCCCAGAAAAACGCATTCCTTCAGACAGCTTTTAGGCCTACGTCAGACTTCCGGTGCAAACTGGACCAGCCGGAGACTGCACTTCATGAGGACACAGCAGAATGAACCTGTGCTGACACTTATTAATAACCTAACTAAGTGACAAAGCGCACATCCTTCTCAGAGTTGATAAATGCTTGATCCTCCTCAGGGTGTGTAGCTAGTTCATTGAAAACGTTCTGTCACATTTCTCGACAGGATTAGGAAAGCTCACCTGCGTTTGTAATGGGCGCTCTCCGTTCAGAAGGATGCAGGTCTACACAGCGGCGCCTGAATGTTTGAAAGCACCAACGGGAACCATCATGCCTGCAGAAAGCTGGGGAATCTCCACCAGTATGATCTCCATGGAGAGGACTTGAATCACGACACCTCCATGTGGACCCAATGCAAAAGTGGAAGGACCGGAAATTGCGTAACCTCTACACCACTAATAGAAGTCACCTGGCCTCCATTATTTAGGAAACGAGTTTACGATGTTACCACTTGTATATCGAGTCGTTAATGATTGCTTACCAGTTTTAATTAACGGTCAATAATTATCTGGTTACAACGCGGTACTTAGCTACGTTAAGATAACACCCTTAGTGCTCAGTAGTCTACAATAAGCCGGACGTAATGCGGGCTTCATGACTTTTAATGTATAAATTATACAATGCATATTTTAATGACTGTTTAGTAAAATGTACACATATTCACTGTAGCGTTACAGTAGGCCTATAATTAGTTTTTAGAAGTGTCTCAGTATGCTGCGACCCCGCGACATCCTACCCTCGCATCTACGACACCATTTGTTTACTTTAAAAGGGAGTTGTCATCTCTGGAGACACTCACACCTGCTTGTCTGCTTTTACGATATATCCGTTTGGTGCGTTTGGTGTTTCTCATGGAATACGACTGATAGCTTCTAATGAGCAATGAGTTTATGACAATTTAAGTATTCATGTCTAATTAGAATATTTTTATTAAGCTCATTTTAACCTTACCGAAGTCACCCGAGTATAAATCTCACTCCTGGATTAGATGCACCAACGCTATTTAAATATACGCTTTCATGTCGCCGAAAAGCAGATAACGATTGACCACATTCAAACACTGAGTCATAACTGTGGACACTTAAATCCCAGATGTAGTTGTAGCCTACACCAAAGAATCATAATTCCTCAGGAAATCATGCAGCAATGAGACATGTCAAAATTTGAATAGGCTTAATAAAATGAGACAAAAACCACTTGTTACAATAGATTTTTCTATAATCAAACATCCAAAATAAATACAATCAAGACTATCACATTTCTTCAGCCTTTAATGGTGGAATCCACGGGCCACGGCAAATTCTGGCCGATAGCAGCTAAAGCCCTCATTCTTTTCCAAGATCCTGATGATGACCTTTAAAACAGAAAATACAAGTCACTAGTCCCATTTACACATCAATGTTGTTGTTTATCATGTAATCAAAATCAGATAGCAATAACTCAGCATTCACATCTATGACATCAAAGAGGTAGCCCATCATGATGATTTCACCTCTGCCAATTTTTTTTTATTGCACACTGGTAGCAGATGCTATCAGCTTCTGTCTTAATATATTTGACAGTCTTAATATATTTAATACATTTACATATTTAAACAATCTGACATAACTTATTTCGTATTGCACTTTTCAAAACCCTGGTTACAAGTGCTTTACATTTAGATAATATTAAAGAGAATTGTTAAGCTTTGCAAGAACAGAGTAAAACAAATGTCAGATTAATTTAACTGATTAATTTACCTGACTCTATGTCAAGTTTTTGGTGATTTGCTCTGACAGCAGGAGGTTACGTAATTTTCAGTCATTCCACTTCGTTATTGGACCACAGCTGTATTATAAACGTGATTTCGCATCCATCTATATCAAAAAAAGGTTTTTAAAATTTTCCCGCAAAAACACTTCATTGATCATAAAATTCTTAAAACACATTATAATTCATTTATTTCACCACAGCTGTATTATAAACACGATTTCGCATCCATCTGTACCAAAAAACGGCTTCTAACATTTTTTACATGAAAACGGTTTCTCAACGGTTTTTCAAACTCCACTCTACAACCACAGACTCTAACAGTATATTGTAGTACACATTTTTAACTATTGCAAAAAAAAATTATAAAATACATCAGTGTTTTCATCATTTTCAAATTTTATGTAGACAAACCTCACATTTACCATGCTTGTTGCAGACTTGAATAATTAAAACACAGTATCTATGAGTAAACATTCTTGATGAAAACACACCTAATACTAAAAATAAATTACCATATTTTCCAAGTCACTCTCAATAGCATATCAGTCCAAGAAACCGTTTTCAAGAAACCAATCATTTAGCCTGTATAGGTGAGCAGCACATGTGGCAGGTACAGGACTATAGCTGCACCTGTCAGTTCCAGATGTGAGAACGCATATGTGCTCTCCAGGTCTGAAGGAGAGGGAGGGCTGGCTGGCTCTAGTGCTCATGTGGACCCACGCTTCTCTCAGCAGAACAATGTTGATGCTGCTTTTCAGACCTGCAGCGATCCATCCTGCTGCTTTTCAGACCTGCAGCGATCCATCCTGCTGCTTTTCAGACCTGCAGCGATCCATCCTGCTGCTTTTCAGACCTGCAGCGATCCATCCTGCTGCTTTTCAGACCTGCAGCGATCCATCCTGCTGCTTTTCAGACCTGCAGCGATCCATCCTGCTGCTTTTCAGACCTGCAGCGATCCATCCTGCTGCTTTTCAGACCTGCAGCGATCCATCCTGCTGCTTTTCAGACCTGCAGCGATCCATCCTGCTGCTTTTCAGACCTGCAGCGATCCATCCTGCTGCTTTTCAGACCTGCAGCGATCCATCCTGCTGCGTTTCAGTCCTGCAGCGATCCATCCTGCTGCGTTTCAGTCCTGCAGCGATCCATCCTGCTGCTTTTCAGACCTGCAGCGATCCATCCTGCTGCTTTTCAGACCTGCAGCGATCCATCCTGCTGCTTTTCAGACCTGCAGCGATCCATCCTGCTGCTTTTCAGACCTGCAGCGATCCATCCTGCTGCTTTTCAGACCTGCAGCGATCCATCCTGCTGCTTTTCAGACCTGCAGCGATCCATCCTGCTGCTTTTCAGACCTGCAGCGATCCATCCTGCTGCTTTTCAGACCTACAGCGATCCATCCTGCTGCTCCTGAACTCCGCTCCAGGGCTGAAGGACGACTCGTCTTCCCAATCCTTTGCGTTCAGAATGTAGAGAGGGCTGTCCTCTACAGCCAAGCCTGGCTTCTGGGACATGTTAGTGTGTGACCAGATGGCACTGAAAGTACATAGTGCTTGGTATAGGTGTGAGCTGCAGTGTAAATGTACTTTGGAAACTACAGGATTTAAAAAAATGGACTTCAACACCTCAAACTAACAGTGCTGTATTAATTTGTACTATACAGGCTGCTCAATTCAAGCGTGTCCTCAGTCGAGACATTCTTGTGTGCAGTATCTTCAGAGTGCTGCCGCAGAGTCCACCTTTTGAAGTGTTTTTAAGAAGGGTTCGTAATTTCAATGTCTCCAATCTCTTACTACTGGAATGAATACAAATTGATCAGCGAGCTTTGCTGTAAGCATTATTCTCAACATAATACCAGGTAAAAGAAAATAAATTAATAAAAGAACAAAACCAATAAGCCATGTCATAGTCTTAACAGTACTGGCCACCAGATATGAACTGCTTAATACAGATATGAAGCGCGTTTCCTTATTTTATCCAGCAGATGGCACCCTTACCCCATTGGTGCTGTCCTGCATTGCAAACAGTTGCAGGATTAGATTGCTTTTTTTTGGGTCAGTGTAGGAACCACAAAGGAAGACTGCCATTTAAGACGCGAGACAAAGTCTGCTGCTGGAGAAACGGCCATGTTTCTGACCAATCGGAAGAGAGGAAACAGGAGAAAAAGCGCAAGGATGGTGATAACGAAGATGTTTCACTCACAGCATGGAAAATAACCTTGCATCCCACAGATTTAAGGTAATGTTAACTTGATATTTAAGATAAGTTTAATTTCAGACACTTTACTGTGGGACTGCGTGTGCCTCTTTACTGTGGGACTGCGTGTGCCTCTTTACTGTGGGACTGCGTGCGTGTGCCTCTTTACTGTGGGACTGCGTGCGTGTGCCTCTTTACTGTGGGACTGCGTGCGTGTGCCTCTTTACTGTGGGACTGCGTGTGCCTCTTTACTGTGGGACTGCGCGCGTGTGCCTCTTTACTGTGGGACTGCGTGCGTGTGCCTCTTTACTGTGGGACTGCGTGTGCCTCTTTACTGTGGGACTGCGTGCGTGTGCCTCTTTACTGTGGGACTGCGTGCGTGTGCCTCTTTACTGTGGGACTGTGTGTGCCTCTTTACTGTGGGACTGCGTGTGCCTCTTTACTGTGGGACTGCGTGCGTGTGCCTCTTTACTGTGGGACTGCGTGCGTGTGCCTCTTTACTGTGGGACTGCGTGCGTGTGCCTCTTTACTGTGGGACTGCGTGTGCCTCTTTACTGTGGGACTGCGTGTGCCTCTTTACTGTGGGACTGCGTGCGTGTGCCTCTTTACTGTGGGACTGCGTGCGTGTGCCTCTTTACTGTGGGACTGCGCGCGTGTGCCTCTTTACTGTGGGACTGCGTGCGTGTGCCTCTTTACTGTGGGACTGCGTGCGTGTGCCTCTTTACTGTGGGACTGCGCGCGTGTGCCTCTTTACTGTGGGACTGCGTGTGCCTCTTTACTGTGGGACTGCGTGTGCCTCTTTACTGTGGGACTGCGTGCGTGTGCCTCTTTACTGTGGGACTGCGTGCGTGTGCCTCTTTACTGTGGGACTGCGTGTGCCTCTTTACTGTGGGACTGCGTGCGTGTGCCTCTTTACTGTGGGACTGCGTGTGCCTCTTTACTGTGGGACTGCGTGCGTGTGCCTCTTTACTGTGGGACTGCGTGCGTGTGCCTCTTTACTGTGGGACTGCGTGTGCCTCTTTACTGTGGGACTGCGTGTGCCTCTTTACTGTGGGACTGCGTGTGTGTGCCTCTTTACTGTGGGACTGCGTGCGTGTGCCTCTTTACTGTGGGACTGCGTGTGTGTGCCTCTTTACTGTGGGACTGCGCGCGTGTGCCTCTTTACTGTGGGACTGCGTGTGCCTCTTTACTGTGGGACTGCGTGTGTGTGCCTCTTTACTGTGGGACTGCGTGTGCCTCTTTACTGTGGGACTGCGTGTGCCTCTTTACTGTGGGACTGCGTGCGTGTGCCTCTTTACTGTGGGACTGCGCGCGTGTGCCTCTTTACTGTGGGACTGCGTGTGCCTCTTTACTGTGGGACTGCGTGTGTGTGCCTCTTTACTGTGGGACTGCGTGTGCCTCTTTACTGTGGGACTGCGTGCGTGTGCCTCTTTACTGTGGGACTGCGTGCGTGTGCCTCTTTACTGTGGGACTGCGTGTGCCTCTTTACTGTGGGACTGCGTGCGTGTGCCTCTTTACTGTGGGACTGCGTGTGCCTCTTTACTGTGGGACTGCGTGCGTGTGCCTCTTTACTGTGGGACTGCGTGCGTGTGCCTCTTTACTGTGGGACTGCGTGTGCCTCTTTACTGTGGGACTGCGTGTGCCTCTTTACTGTGGGACTGCGTGCGTGTGCCTCTTTACTGTGGGACTGCGTGTGTGTGCCTCTTTACTGTGGGACTGCGCGCGTGTGCCTCTGAAGGAAGGAAGCTGCATTCGCGTGATTAACATCTTTTATTGGCTCAGGGTCTTATCCATACAAAGGTTTACAGCAGTAGGAATTCCCAAATCTTTACATACACCATAAATATCATGCTACCAAAGTATTAAATTTGTACAAAAATACTTTACAGATTATAATACTTGTTCATTTAGAAATAAAAAATACAGTATTTTAAGGGACTTATATGTGAAGTCAATTCATACACGTGAGTGGCTAAAGTTCATTGGCAGTGCTTAAACATGGTGACCAAACAAACAAACAGAAAAATGAGCAGAAGTTTGGAGCAGGAACTCAGAATGTAGGACGGTGCACGATATACAGATCAGCACATAAGGTAGGTGTCTGTGTGGAGTGTGGGAGAAGAAGCCAGAGTGAAGTCAGAACACAGTTCCTGGCCCACTGAATTACTATTATTTTTAAAAAGGCGATTGAATGGGAGTTATTCGAGACTACGGCTTAGGAGTGTCTGTGCACTGTTTGTGTAAATATGGAGGGGATTTATGATTTTAATAAGGATTATGGCCACAGGGCTCAGAACTCAGAAATATGTATCAATACGCTAGCATCAAACGGCTGCTGTTGCAGCAACACGTCCTGCTCCAAACCTGTGACTCCCTCAGTCATTAGGAAATCATCAGAGGAGAGTTTGCCGAATGAGGCCCCCCCCCACCATGGTGTAAAAATAAAATTAAATATACACTGACATTACGGCAAATCACCCGACCTTGATAACACACAAGTGCCATTGTACAAATAATCATGTTTGCGCAGTCTCTCACTGTCCACTGTAGAGACACAAGGAAGCATATAAAAACATATTTTAATAACGTGTTTCACACAGATTATCATATTGGAGGAATATAAAATAGAAAGTTTCAACTCTGTGGCTTTTTTATGGATTACCTCATGCTTGGCTTTTGTTTGCTTTGTTGTTATTTGTTACTGAGTGGTTGGATAATTTTTTAATGTACTTTTAAGTGTTTATATATCTATATATGTCTCGGGAATTTGATCGGGAAAACCACAATTCATTCTGAAAGGACTACAAATGTCAGACGTGTACAAAAAGTCATGTTTACAAAACATTTAGGGGAGACTATGGGGTGAAAGGGGATTGAAACATTACATGCATGTCCTGTTAACCCCTGGAGCTCATGCCCTGGGAAGATGCTGCTCCACCTGTGACGGAGTCTTATTACAGACAGGCATGTGGCTGGGCCTCCTGTCCTTCAGCATGCCACTGGAGTGCTTGGTTTTCGGGTGAAAGCTAAAACCAGTGCACCCTGTGGCTCTCCTAGGGGAGAGGTGGGGGGTTAGGGTTAGGCACTCTCCCCATCCCTAAACCTGTGCTCAGTTCAGCCTGCTCTCAGTGTACAGAACTCTTTATTGCAGTGCATGCTGGGACTTGTAGTGCCTCCATCTGCCCTTATTGCCCCCATGAGCCATGGGTCTGCTCATATTCATTCAGTATTTTTTTGGTTAAGTGATTTTGGGGCCAGACACTGGAACAGCTCTAAATCCTCCCAAGGCTCACCACACTGCCTGTTTCTCACACTGCATAAATAATTCTTTTCATTTTGTCATTGTATAAATCATCTGTCATTTCATTAAAAAATAGACCTCTATCCTAATTCAGCGTTAAGGTGCAACAGTTCCACCCCGGTGTGTGACGTCTGCCTGTGTTGAGACCGTCAGCAGCTTTGGGTCGTTTTCAGCGTGGAAATCAGTCTCTGCACAGGAACCAAATGGGCTTCATAAGATCGCACGCTGTAGCATTACCCAGTGTTCTGCCATTTTGTCTTTAAATGCAGGCAGACGAGCTCACCTGTGCAGACATTATGAGCACACTTTCCAGGTAGAAACCGGTCTCATGCACTGAGCTGCTCCTGCTCCTGGCTAGCGGTGTGACTAGTGGTGAGGCTAGCGCTGTGGCTAGTGGTGTGACTAGCGGTATGGCTAGCGGTGTGACTAGTGGTGCGGCTAGCGGTGTGGCTAGCGGTTTGGCTAGCGGTGTGGCTAGCGGTTTGGCTAGCGGTGTGACTAGCAGTGAGGCTAGCGGTGCAGCTAGTGGTGTGACTAGCGGAGTGGCTAGCTGTGTGGCTAGTGGTGTGACTAGCGGTGTGGCTAGCGGTTTGGCTAGCAGTGAGGCTAGCGGTGTGACTAGCGGTTTGGCTAGCGGTGTGACTAGCAGAGTGGCTAGCGCAGGATGCGCGGACGGAGGGAGAATTTGGGGGCCCTTTGCTTCACAGGCCCGGTTCCCATATGCGGAACTGTTACCATGGTTGCAGGGGTGGTCCCAAAATTCCTCCTCCTTTCTTCGGAAGACGGGTGAAAATGCATTATTTATTTTCTTTCTTTTTTGTTTGAACAAATCACTTGGAGGAGGATGGTGGCGGTGGTGGGCAGGGGAATTTGTGAGGATTTTATTTACAACATCTTTTTTTCTTTTGTTTTAAGTTTGTCTGGAAAAAGGAGAACTCCATCAATAACAAATTCAGGGTATGAATGCTGCTGTAGCCACAGAAACTCCCCAAGACACCGGGGGGGGGGTGGGGGGGGGGGGGAATGGGGAGGGTGCAGCCCGTGTTCCACCTGTATGGTACGTGCCCCTGTCAGTGTCCCAGTCCTTGTGCTACAGTGTGAGAGGTTAGGGTTGGAGCAGGGGAGAGAGCAGGGGATGGCACTGCTGCAGGCTGTGTCCCACGCGCCAGAGAGAGCCCTCCCTCGGCTGTTTCTTTCCCTTTCCGTAATTAGCACCATGAGGACCGGCCTGCGTCTCTCTCTCGGGCTCCGCGGGGGCTGTGCTATAAGGTCTTGGTGGGCTCTCTGGCGCCCTCCCCTGGCAGCCGGGAGTTGTGCTGGCCGGCCGGCGGTGGCTGTGGCGGGTGTTCCGGTTGGGTCCAGTCTGCCTGCTCCTCACCGGGCTGCTGGCCCGGTTCTGCAGGGGTCCGGGAGGCCAGGGGGTTCCTGCTGATCACCAGGTCTAGTTTGTTCCCCGACTCAGCAATCAGGGGGACCACCAGGCAGCAGTCGAAGTCCCGGGTCCGGACGTGGTTGATCTGAAAGGCAGTGGCCCACACAAGCGCACGTTTGATAAGACACAGGCTCCTTATCCCCAAAACTCAGCTTTACAAATTTGAGTCCCATCATGACGCCTGCTACAGAAATGACTGAATGATACTGGTCTCAGTGTCTTGCACAGGAGTATAGCGATCAGGCCCCTGGGACTTAGAGACCCATCACACTGCAGTGCCTCCATAATCAAGCACTTCCATTTAGACTTCATAAGACATTATTTACATATCAGATCCAGATCTAATATCATAACCCGATTATGGAAGCAGTCTGTAGTGTACCTGTAGCAGTCTGTCGTAGGGCTTGAGGCCGCCCAGCTCAGCTGGGCCATCGGGGCGGATGTTGTTGACGTACACGCCCTTCTCCAGGAGCCCATCCGATACACTGAACCCGAAGTCCTCCTCATCCAGCTCTTTAAACAGCGCCACCTGCAGGCAGCGGGCCAAACACGGTTAAACTGCACTCCTGTTCCGTAGGAGTGCATTACATTTCAACAGCTCAGTTTCTATTTTGATTTGCTGATTTCAATTTTGCGGTTTCTTTAGTATTATAAATAAAAGCATTATGCAATAACTCAAGTGTAACCGGATTGCTCTCTTTGGGTTAGTTAGTTTTATTTGATAAAAACAAAGTCTTGCAATGGCAAGGATAACACATAGTTAAAAACTTGTTTTCCTTGTGGTCCTGGAAGGTAAGCAGTAGAGAATGTATTCATTGTATATGCACAGTGATTAAATGATCCAGCGTGCGGATGAAGGCGTTTGAGCACTTCATTTAATACAGAATTTATACAGAATACAAATAAGAACCCCCCCCCGCCAAACCCCACCCACCTTGTGAAGCTCCACGGGTGTGGGCAGGAGGATGTCCTTCATCTCCTGCTTCATCTTCCTCACGGCGAAGGCCTTGCGGCCGGCGTCGCAGGGCAGCGTGTTGCTGCGGCAGGCGGGGGGGTAGTGGGGGCGGGAGCTGCCGCGCTCCTGAAAGCTGGCCTGCCGGTTCAACCCCGAGCCCAGCTGCGTGCGCGGGGGGGCGGAGTCCTGGTTCAGACTCAGGCTGCTGCCCGACATGATGGTGGCCTGGGGAGGGGGGGGGAGAGGGCCTTCAGGGGGTGGGGGGACACTCCCACACACGCATGCAGCCACACCATTCGCCCTCAAAGCAGAAGTGAGCCTGTACTTCCACCCTCTGGACACATTCACATGTCTATGGAGGCAAGAGCGTCTGTGGGGGCACTTTGCTTTCAGACAGCAGAGTCCATCTGCTTTAGGCCAGAAATATGACACCAGATGCACCTGATCTACTCGTGGTCTTCAATAAATACATGGATATGTAGCATCAGGTGACTGAGTGTTGGACTAAAACAAAGCCCTGCGCCCACACCAGCCCCTTTCGAGCACGATTGGACACCTCTGCTTTAAGAGGAGAGGCCAAAAGTGTTGTCAAATATTACTGCGTTTTCTGTTCGATCGCTGGAACGTTAAAACTCAAATGAGTAGATTTGTGTGAAATTCTTTTTTGGTGACATGTGCAAAGCCACTGTTTTAAAAGCGGTAGCAAAGCGAGAGCTTTCAGGCAGACAGTCCCGTCACAGAGTGCATTAGAAAAGAATCACTTTGTGAGTGCAGAAAATCACACATGTCACAAGCAAATTCAGATGCTGGGTGAAATGTACTTGTGGAGGTGAAGAAATTAATATTGAATCCAGTGAGGCAAAAAAAATGTCAAAGACCAGTCCTTGCAAGGAAACCATCCATTTCCTTCCCTACAAAAGATGGCCATATTCTGACAATCCTTCAATCAGAGCCCAGTACCCAGAAGCCCTTGCAGCAGCTATCCCAACATGCTTTGCTTGAACTGCCTCTTCCCTTCAGACAGCTGTGAGTGAGGGTGTCACTCAAACTGTGGTATGGCATGGCCAGCGAGCTGATGCACCTCAGTGTTGCAGAAACAGACCGTGAGCTAACAGCGTGGAACAGGACCCATGCACCTTCCTAAAACACACAGGACCTTTCTTTCCACATGAAGGATGGGAGCTGGATACAACACAGTCATTTCCTTTGTTTTTACAAACAAAAAGCTTTTTTTTCTGCTGGCAAGTACCTGAAGGAACGTGCAGCAGATGCACGTTCAGGCTCGAGCACCGCGGGTGCATTCTGCTCCAGCTGTTTCACTTGCAGACACCGCCTCAAAAAATCCACCGCAAAAAATGACACGAAGTCAAAGGCAATTAAATAGTTCCACCCTGAGGTCTGCTTATTTTCCCGCTGACTATTTACTGATGTTAAATTGGTCTCGTTTTAAGTGATCCTTGTTTGGAGGAATATTTCTGGAGGCAAAATAAGAGGTAAACAGCGATGAATCACACTGGCATAGCAGGCAGTGCACATAATCACATAATTACTGCTGGTGAAATAATCACTGAGCCTAAGAACCTGGGTGATTCTTTATGTACACTTTGTGTATGTATATATATATATATATATATAATTTTTAAAAAACATTTAAATTCCTCATGCCTGACTCAAAAGACTTTATTAAAAATGTATTTCTCTCTCTGTATAAACAATTTTAAATGCTCCAGTGTTTTTAATAGAAATAGTTGTTTGTTACTAATTTTTTTTTTTTTTAAATATCTCGCAATATTTATATATTCCGTTCAGACCATTGCAGAAGCACTGGCAGTATCAGCAGCAGTGTCACTAACACTGGTGATTTTAACACTGGTGATATTAACACTGGAGATATTAACACTGGAGATTTTAACACTGTGCTAACACTGGTGATATTAACACAGAGCTAACACTGGTGATATGAACACTGACTGTGTGCTTTTGTGTGTGGCGAGGACAGTGCTACAGCTGGAGCCAGAATGCACCCCAGGGCCTAAGCACCAGAGGGCGCTGTTGGCATTAATCATAGACAGAGCCCTGACAGAGGGGACCGAGCGGCAGCACTACAAGCAGGAGGAAAGCAGGAGATTGGGAGGGGCTACCAGGATGGCCAGGTTTCTCTTATTCAGAAGCCTGTCTGGCTTGTCCTGGAAAGAAAGGGAATGGTTAAACGCTTCCACAGGAAGTGACATCATGCAGTAGGAAGAAGTAAAACATAAAATAAAAAACGGGTGGGGGAGGAGGAGACACAGAGGATTTTATTTTTGAAAGTAGGACTACAGTGTGTACTGGCCCCAGGGGAAGGGGGGTAAACTTTTTATTGGTTTGGTTCCCGGGGGGGTGGGGGGGCATTACCTCCAGCTCTCTCAGGATTCCAGATTGGCCGCAGGTCTCCAGATCCTCCAGGGCCTGGGACCAGAAGTTTTCTTCCTGGTCGGGTTCTGCGCCCTCATGGCCCACAGTGAACCTACGGGGGGGCGGAGAGAAGGGGTTGTACCTGAGTAGCCAATGAGCAGGCAGCCCGCTGATGGGTGTGGCAGGGCAGGCCCAGGGATGTGTGGGTGGGTTTGGGGGCGTGGCATCGTACCCGCTGGCGGTGGGCCGCTCCCATTCGTCGTCGCTCAGGCCCAGGTCCTGCAGCACGTTGTTCCTCCTCTGGTGGCTGTTGCCAGGCGACAGGCTCCCCCTTGGCTTGGCGCTCCTCCACTCATGGCTGTGGAAGCTGTACCCCGAAGCCTGGTACCCCGGGACTGTCCCAGACAAGGACACTGAGGTGAGCTACCACAGGGGGCGCTGAAGAACAAGACCTGGGCCCATATTCTCTAAACCAGGGGGACCAGGCTTACCCAAAAAGGGCTGGTGTGGGTGCAAGTGTATGTTCTAGCGCACCATTATGACACCGGACTATTTATCCAGATCTTGATTGAAGACCGTTAGTTGATTAGCTGAATCAGGCATCATAGTGTTGGGCTAGAACAAAAACCTGAACCCACACCAGCCCTTTTTGGATAAGCCTGGACAGCTCTGCACTAAGCCTTTCAGAACACAAGCTTTGGCCTAGAATCTGCTTTGCCTTTAGACTTGCAGTGGAGAATGCTGTGATATGGACAAGCTATCAGACACTGCATCAGAACGTGTGGCAGAAGGCACTGCCCCATCCCCACACATACCAGCGCACGTGTGGCAGAGGGCACTGGCTGCTGGTTAGGGTGAGGGGTTAGGGGTGAGGGGTGAGGGATGAGGGGTTAGGGTGAGGGGTGAGGGGTTAGGGTGAGGGGTTAGGGGTTAGGGTGAGGGGTGAGGGGTTAGGGGTTAAGGTGAGGGGTTAGGGGTTAGGGGTTAGGGTGAGGGGTTAGGGGTTAGGGGTTAGGGGTTAGGGTGAGGGGTGAGGGGTTAGGGGTTAGGGGTTAGGGGTTAGGGGTGAGGGGTTAGGCAGCCTCCGGGCTCTCACCCTGGCTGCTGGCCACGGTGTCGATGGCCGAGCCGTCCCAGGACTCCACGGCGCTGTCCACGCTGGGGATGGTGGTGGAGAAGACGTCGGACAGTTTCCCACTCTTTTGCACCACCTGCGATGGGTCCTCCACATCGCTGAGCTCACTCAGCCTCCCCGACACCGGCGGCTGCCTGGGGCTGCCCACTGCCCGTGTTTCACAGCACACCAGACAGAACCAGACATTACATTACATTACATTACAGGCATTTGGCAGACGCTCTTATCCAGAGCGACGTACAACAAAGTGTATAACCATAACCAGGAACAAGTATGACGAAACCCCTAGAGAGAAGTACCGGTCCAAGTGCAGGGAACAACCGCATAGTTCAACTTGGACCCTGATGGTTAAACTGATTAACACTAACAACGAGAACGGCAACAACGCAATCTATGGAAAAATAAAGATAAATAAAAATACAAGTAGTCGTTAAGACAGTTGATGCGCCTAAGTCACCTATGAAACAGCTGCCTAGTTACAACCCTAAGTTTAGTCATTTACAGGGGGGAAGGGAGGGATGGGGAGAGGTGCAGCCTGAAGAGGTGGGTCTTCAGTCGACGTTTGAAATGGGTCACAGTCTCAGCTGTTCTGACCTCCACAGGGAGGTCATTCCACCATCATGGGGCCAGAACAGACAGGAGACGTGTTCTGGAAGTGCAGGTGCGAAGAGGGGGAGGTGCTAGGCGTCCTGAGGTAGCAGAACGGAGGGATCTGGCTGGCATGTAGGGTTTGAATATCTTGTGAAGGTATGCTGGGGCTGATCCCTTGACTGCCTGGTATGCTAGGACCAATGTTTTGAATTTGATGCGAGCTATAACAGGCAGCCAGTGGAGGGTAGTGAGCAGGGGAGTTACGTGGGAGTGTCTGGGGAGGTTGAAGACCAGACGAGCCGCAGAATTCTGAATGAGCTGCAGGGGTCTGGTGAACCAGACAAACCAGACAAAACCAGATTCAGTAAAAAAAACCTCATTGAGTAAAAAAAACCGTCATTAGGCTTGGAACGAAAGCCAGTGGGGGGGTGGGGGGTGGGGGGGAATGCAGACTCACGCTCGCCCTGCTTCTTGATCTTGAGCGTGACGGACTCTCCCGCCATCTGCAGCAGGTGGATGGCCTCGCTGAGCGGCTTGCCCTTCAGGCTGCTGCTGTTGATGGCCAGGATCCGGTCCCCGACGTGGATGGCTCCGGTCCTGGAACAGCAGCCCACACACGCACGCACACCCGCACACCCACGCACACGCACACCCGCACACACACACACAAGCACACAGGAGTGACCAATACAGCACAGCGCAGACAGAATCATGGCCTGTGACTGAGCATGCTGAGGACATCCCTTTTAACAGGAGGGTCAGAAACCTGCTCCGTCAGACTGATATGGATGAAATGTCCTGACAGGCTGCTAAGGGACAGTGATGTGTTATCAAAGGTGAACACCAACACACAGAACAGGTCTTCCTTCTGCTCACAGTCTCGCTGCCCACAGTTCCTCTGTGGAGCTGAGCGCTCTGTGTGAACTTTAATCTGTGGGAAACTCACAGTGGATCTGTGAGCTCTCGCTGTCAGACCACTGGCTGTGAGTTTGTTTTCTCTCTCCCTCTAGCAAACCAGATGCTCAGAGTGGCCATTCTGCCTGCAGTAAGAGCTGTGTGTGTGTGTGTGATGAGCAGTATCTCTGTGTAAGAGCTGTGTGTGTGTGATGAGCAGTATATCTGTGTAAGAGCTGTGTGTGTGTGTGTGTGTGAGTGTGTGATGAGCAGTATATCTCTGTACCTCTCAGCCAGGCCGCCCTTGGTCAGGCTGGAGATGATG
>NC_049219.1:18167718-18187718 GCF_013347855.1 Anguilla anguilla
CAGCCCAACCCAGCCCAGCCCAGCCCAGCCAGCTCTCACCAGCCCAGCCCAGCCAGCTCCACCCCACCACCACCCCACCACCAGCCCAGCCCAGCCCAGCCCAGCCCAGTCAGCTCTCACCAGCCCAGCCCAGCCCAGCCAGCTCTCATAGAACTATAAATACAAGACTGTTTTAATTTTCTTTCTTTTCTAATATAAATAATGAACAGCTGAACTAACACACCAGGACAGTTCTGTGGGGCAGACTACCTGCCTACACCTGCTCAACAGCACAAGGCCTGAGAGTATAACACCATGGCCCTTTGCAGCCCAGTGGCTCCTCCGTAACATAAATGTAAATATGTAGAAAATTCAATTATAAATACATTTCACAGAAGTTTAATCAATTCTAATATCTTAAAGAGCCAATAATTTGTATATCTGTCAATATACTGTGAAGTGCTGCAATAAATCTGCAATGTTTTCAGTCCCTGGAACACAGGACGCTGCAGAGACCCGCCCACCCAACCATCTGGGTGGGGCATTCCACAGAGGGGGCAAAGCGCTAACCCTAACCCCAATCAGAGCTCTGCCCAGTCCTGATTGGCCATCGCTCAGCCTCCATTCTCAGCCAGTCATAAATCCCCCAGCTCGCCTCCTTTATGGTTTGAGCGTGGCAGCAGGGAGGCGCAGGCATTGGGCGGCGTGACACAAACAGGAAGTGACAGAGCGAATCGGTCCTCCCGACGTTCATAACTGCAGCGTTAATGCAGGCCAGTCACACTACAACCCCCACGCTGCCACTGCAGTCCTGCAGAACCATCCGGAGAAACTCACTCTGACACCACCGTGTTGGGGGAATATCAAATGCTTCCCACATCATTTAAGAAGATCGCCTAATTACAGCATTTAGGACTTTGATCTGCCCTCACAGGGGCCGAGAGAGAGCACTTGGGTGTCCTCGTCTGCCTCGATTCATGAGCTAAGCCTGGAGACTGGATGAAATAATAGTCATTTTGGAAAGTTGGAAGCCTTCCCAAAATGGCATTGATACATCATATTAATGAAGGCCAGAGGATGAAGAAGCTTCCTTTCCCTCTGCAGGTCGTAAGTGTGAAATATAAACACCGTAAACAAAAAGCACAGCAGACATCACTGCACTTAAGGGAGGCTGAAGCTGCAGAAACAGCCTGGAGAGCGGCGCTGGGTAGGGGTTCTCTGTGCTACAGGCAGTGCTCTGTGTTCTGCCTGTGCTACAGTATAGGCAGCAGTGCTCTGTGTTCTGCCTGTGCTACAGTATAGGCAGCAGTGCTCTGTGTTCTGCCTGTGTTACAGTATAGGCAGCAGTGCTCTGTGTTCTGCCTGTGCTACAGTATAGGCAGCAGTGCTCTCTGTTCTGCCTGTGCTACAGTATAGGCAGCAGTGCTCTGTGTTCTGCCTGTGTTACAGTATAGGCAGCCGTGCTCTGTGTTCTGCCTGTGCTACAGTATAGGCAGCAGTGCTCTGTGTTCTGCCTGTGCTACAGTATAGGCAGCAGTGCTCTGTGTTCTGCCTGTGTTACAGTATAGGCAGCAGTGCTCTGTGTTCCGCCTGTGTTTTGTACAGTGCCTCATTCAGGGCCCTGTGCTTTAGTGACCAGCACAGAGCTGATGGGCTGGCTGCCAGCTCAGAGGCTGCAGGGGGGAGGGGAGGGGACTGTGCTCCTTGGCATGCGCTGCACAGCTCAGAGGCTGCAGGGGGGAGGGAGGGGACTGTGCTCCTTGGCATGCGCTGCACAGCCTTATGGAATTCTACAGTCCTCCTCTGAGAAATTCATTTTTCACTTCTCTTGCCACACCCTGCTGACACACACACACAAACACACACGCTTGCACGCATGCACGCACACACACACATATATACACACACACACACACATACTCCTGCATATTGCTTTCTGTGGCATCAGCCAGTGAATAATCGTTCAAAACCATAAATCCCTGTTTGCTGTGAAGCAATGCTGGCTTCCAGAATAATCTTGCTGGAATAAATTTATTCCCCGACATTTCATAGAATCAGAAAATGCAACATGGGGTAGAATATTCTGGAAGGTGCTTCAACCACAGTTAAAATGGCTGCAGTGCACAGATCAGCACTGTAACAGCACTACAGCAACATCTGCCTCTGCCCACAGGAACACAGCAACAGTACTCTGGGTCAAAGCCAAACTGGGCAGTACTGTTTGTACTGTGCAAAATCACTCCCAAAGTCCCCAAACACAAACTTTCTGACACTTTCTGTATAGAGCAGCTGTATGGAGCAGTAGTATGGAGCAGCACACTCACAGCTGATGGTGATTCCCAGCTCAACTCCAGGCTTCTTGGGGAGCTTCACATGGAAAGTGCCGCTGCTGGGGATGACGGACTCTGCAGGAGGGAGAGAGAGGGAGAGGGGGATGAAGAGAGGCAGACAGAGAGGGAAAGTGGGAAGGGAGAGAGGGATGGAGACAGAGAGGGGGAAATAAATTAGCAAGGATGTTAAAAATGAAAAAACAAACAAACAAACAAATACTTCAAATACCTGCATACAGACAGCAAATTTAATATTCATACTGGTGCGCTAGCCGTTACTCCAGCCACATCTACATACATTACTCATTAACTGTCATTTAATCAGGCAGGTGAAGAACAGAGAGCTCAATTCTCTTCTGCATCCATGTACTGAACTGGAATTAAAGAGGATAGGACTGCGGAGGGCCGTGCAGCCAATCAGACGCGAGCAGACAGTAAAGCAGAATATAGGGGCGCTGAATGCATGATTGTAATAGAGAACAGCTGTGGAATACAGTATCCAGAGGTTAACCAATCACCTTTATCTACCAGATCATGTGGAATACCGCATCCAGAGGTTAACCAATCGCCTTTATCTACCAGATCATGTGGAATACAGCATCCAGAGGTTAACCAATCGCCTTTATCTACCAGATCATGTGGAATACAGCATCCAGAGGTTAACCAATCGCCTTTATCTACCAGATCATTTTCTGTCTTCTTGTACATGTTGCAATGTGTTACTACAACTCACCCTGGAAATACTACAGATATATGAACATGATACTGATCACCATATGCTCTGCAATGTGCATTATATATATAATAATGACTGTGAAATTTGAATGGGTTTTCTCAGGACCAAGAAAAGTTTAAAAAAGGATAAAGCTTATTTAAAGAAAGAAGCACATTATGTACCAAGATAAGGCACTCTGGAAGAAAAGGCAACCAAAAGTTGAAGAACAAAGAAAATAAGTTAAAGGCTTGTCAGAACGAATTAGAGAAAAGTTTCTGGTTTAAATGGGGCTAGCATTAGAACATTAACAGATTAGCACAAAAATAAATAAATAAATGACAAATTTGGCTCTGAGACAGCCAAGAAAACGCAAAATATTCTGGTGATAAAATCCTCTGTTTGACAGTCACTTCCTAGAACAGGCATTATACAGAATACAATGGGGGGAGGAGGGGGGGCACACATTTCTGATGTGTTCACAGTTCCCACCCAACTGGGGTAATTAAGATTCAGCTGAGACGGTGAAACATGTAAGTACTGAAATGAGTTTTTTTATTAGTACAGCAAGCCTGACAACTGTGGAAGCAACAACAGAACGCTATATTTAAAAGCAAGAGCAGATCTGCAGCTGAAAGCTACACTCTCAAACATTTCTCAGACTGTAACCACCGTCTTCCCACTTTACAAGAGCTTACCTCGCATTCTTCTGTTCATTTCTGGAGCTAAAACCCTTAAAAGCCAAATTAGGCTCTGGAACTCTCTAAAATGGCTGCTGGAATTTGCTTACAGCAAGCATTTAAGAATGAGAAACATTTATGGTGGATGAAGCAAATGAATCTGAAAAAGGATTCAGACCTCATGCTATCTGACCAGGCGGTTTGTCTCTTTCATTCTCACATTTCTCTTTTAGATCTGCCAGTCTGAGTTCTCCTGCACCATCCCAGCGCCCCCATTCATCTCTCCACTCTGAACATAACCCCACGCTCCCATCCACATTTTCACATTGTTCTCAGGGCATACAGAGGGAGTTTACAGAGTTCATGTTTTTTTCTTCTTCATACAATCAATTTATACAGCTGAATATTTAATGAACCAATTCAGGTTAAATACCAGCTAAGGGAATCAAACCAGCAACCTTGGAGTTGCAATCAAAGTTATATAAACCACCACCTACACTGCTCCCTAAGATTATATCCATTCTGAAGTACCCCACTGTAGTACATGATCCACTCTATAGGGAACCACACTGTAGTACATGATCCACTCTATAGGGAACCACACTGTAGTACATGATCCACTCTATAGGGAACCACACTGTAGTACATGATCCACTCTATAGGGAACCACACTGTAGTACATGATCCACTCTGTACAGAAGAGCACTGTGGTACAGGACCCATTCTATAGGGAACATCACTGTGGTACAGGGCCCATTCTATAGGGAACATCACTGGGGTACAGGACCCATTCTATAGGGAACCACACTGTGGTACAGGGCCCATTCTATAGGGAACATCACTGTGGTACAGGGCCCATTCTATAGGGAACATCACTGGGGTACAGGACCCATTCTATAGGGAACCACACTGTGGTACAGGATCCATTCTATAGGGAACATCACTGTGGTACAGGACCCATTCTATAGGGAACATCACTGTGGTACAGGGCCCATTCTATAGGGAACATCACTGGGGTACAGGACCCATTCTATAGGGAACCTCACTGTGGTACAGGATCCATTCTATAGGGAACATCACTGTGGTACAGGATCCATTCTATAGGGAACATCACTGTGGTACATGATCCATTCTATAGGGAACATCACTGTGGTACAGGATCCATTCTATAGGGAACATCACTGTGGTACAGGATCCATTCTATAGGGAACATCACTGTGGTACAGTTACCTGCCACGTCAAACTCGATCTCCAGGGTAACCTTGTTGGTGATGCTGGAGTCACGCAGCAGCTGATTGGTCTCCTCCAGAGTGCTGTCCTCCGTGGGGATGCCGTTGATGGCCAGGATCCGGTCTCCGATCTGCAGGATGCCGCACCTGTGTGACAGCCACACACAGCGTGAACCTTCCCTTTCCAAAGCATCCGCTTCTGAACGTGACAGCCACACACAGCGTGAACCTTCCCTTTCCAAAGCATCCACTTCTGAACGTGACAGTCACACACAGCGTGAACCTTCCCTTTCCAAAGCCTCCGCTTCTGAACACTTCAGGTGCGTGGCGATCATTCAGCCCCCAACCCCCCCATCCCCATTCTCAGAGCACTGTGGCTCTCAGGACCAGCATGCATTGCAGCTAAGATGGAGAGTTCAGTGAAAAAAGCTTCTGTCTTGGCTGACACTAAGATTAGTCACGATCAGCAGGAGCGGAGGGAGAACTCCTTGCGTTTTGCACTGCAGAGTGCAGAACAGATGGGATCTCTCCGTTTCCCCCACACCCGCTCGGCTCAGAGTCACAGAGTCTGCTCATGCGAGGATTCCCTGACAAAGCTGAGCCATCTCCCTCAGCCTACAGCACTCACTCACTCGCCACCAGACACAGGAAACAACACCAGTGTGCTCAGATACCGGCTCTGAACACCATGTAATCAAACAAGGCAAAAGTGCAGCTTGTGCAGAAAACCACTCAAAATAAACACCGTGCAGAACACAGCCACAGAAGGCTCATGAACATTAAATCCTGAATATTGCATCCACTTAATTCAGTTTACTTTCACAGCTTTCTCGTGTGTGTACATAAATGTTGAATAAATTAAGTGACTGTTAAGAGTATGTGCGTGTGTGCGTGCGTGTGTGTATGTATGCGTGTGCGTGCATGCGGGTGCAGTGTTTTGGGGGAACCGACACACACAGGAGAAGGGACACACACACACACCCTGCAGTTCGTAGCTCCACCCTGAGTGGAAAAGTGACCAAGTGATTTCTATTTTCAATTCCTCTTTTACTTTACAGATCCTTTTTATTATTATCATTTATATATATACAATTATTATAATCCTTTTTATTATTATAATTTATCTCCTTTTAGCATTGCATATTTAACCTTAACTTGTAAGATGCTCCTTACATCTTACCTAACAAGAATGTATTTTTTAACCTGCTCTGTTCTCTAGGAATAGGTACTTTGAACGTTTCCACCACCCACCATATTGACATTCAATGCATCAAAACTAGAAAAGACAGTCAAACAACAATATGGAGCATATCAAAATTTAGGCAAAGGTCCAATTAATCTGCCATCAAGCAATTTGGAGATGAGAAATATCTCTGACTAGGTAAAAACAGACTTTAAATGCCTTGTCCACTGTAGTGGACACCATGCACAAAAGGGTTAATTCTTACTTCTACACAACCTTTATTATAATTTCTGTATTTGCACATTCCGGTGTTTTGATTGGTGCTCTGTGAACTGCAGAGAGGGTGCTGTATGAAAAGCACAGGATAAATACAGGCACTATTACTATATTACTGTGCCACTGAAGGTCTGCTCAGTGTTCAGTGCAGATTGACCCATTCACTACAGCACTCACATACTACACTGCGAGTCCAGTGCTTACTTAATCACAACCAAGGTCCATGACAAAGCGCTCAGCATAATGCAAATGTTTTCAAATGATATAATATGTCCAGGTACCATGAAAGGTCCTTATTAAATATGATGTATTACATTATTATTATTATTCAGCAGTTAGACTTAATTTAATACGTTACTTTTATTAATTATCAGAGGTTCTCTCTATATGGTCTTCCTCATCCGTACTGCCTGTCTAAAGAGAGATACTGCCTTGCTTGGTTACTGCACGCATGCATGGTGCGTGAAGTGCATGCTGGGATGCAGGAGGCTGACCTCTCCGCCGGGCTGTCTGGGTCCATGTAGGCGATGAGGGGGGGGGAGGAGAGCGTCTCAGTGGCGAACACGCCCCCCTGCAGCTGGATCCCGAAGCCCGTGATGGAGTCGCTGATGAGCATCACCTCAGTGGTCTCTGTGTGGACCACCTGCCCCGTCAGCCCCAGGGTGCTGGAGGCCAGAGACACTGCGGGGGGGGGGGGGCAAAGTTGCATCAGATGCCGGGGGGGGAGGCGCTGGAATTAGAGCCTATTCCACCCTGATTAACCCTTACCCCACCCCTCTGCACCCACAGACCATCCATCACACCCCCGGAGGAAGACTGCCCTCGGGATTTACGAGCCTTCGCCACGCGGCCGGAATTACTGCTCCCCACACGGGTAGGGATTAAATTACTGCTCCCCACACGGGTAGGGATTAAATTACTGCTCCCCACATGGGTAGGGATTAAATTACTGCTCCCCACACGGGTAGGGATTAAATTACTGCTCCCCACACGGGTAGGGATTAAATTACTGCTCCCCACACGGGTAGGGATTAAATTACTGCTCCCCACACGGGTAGGGATTAAATTACTGCTCCCCACACGGGTAGGGATTAAATTACTGCTCCCCACACGGGTAGGGATTAAATTACTGCTCCCCACACGGGTAGGGATTAAATTACTGCTCCCCACACGGGTAGGGATTAAATTACTGCTCCCCACACGGGTAGGGATTAAATTACTGCTCCCCACACGGGTAGGGATTAAATTACTGCTCCCCACACGGGTAGGGATTTAAACATGCCCACCTTTATGTAATAATGCAGAGGACGAGAGACAGGAGGAGGGAGGGAGGGAGGGAGGGAGGGAGGGAGAGAGGGAGGGGGGGAGGAAGGGAGGAGGGGAGGGAGGAGGGGGGGGGGCAGGGAGGGGGGGGGGGGGGGAGGGAGGAGGGGGGGGGAGGGAGAGAGGGAGGGAGGGGGGGAGGAAGGTAGGAGGGGAGGGAGGATGGGGGCAGGGAGTGGGGAGGGGGGGAGGGCGGAGGGGGGGGGGGGGAGAGAGGGAGGGAGGGGGGAGGAAGGGAGGAGGGAGGAGGAGGAGAGAGGGAGGGAGGGGGGACGAGGGAGGGAGGGAGGGAGTGGGGGGGAGGAGGAGGAGTGGCGTGTTTGTACGTGAAGAGAATGGAGCGGAGGGGCTGTTGAGGGCGTGGGTCTGGGCCAATGTGACTGGCTCTGTTGACCGAGAATATGGAATGAAGCTCGATAATAAAAATGTCCAGACACAGGAGAACTGAGACTGAGACCAGCGCCGGCGGATTTATAGATCCTTCAGCCGGTCCAGCTGATTATCCCCCTGCATCATTATTCCACACAGAGACATAATTAACCTCACTGTGGGTCACACCAGAGCCAGCCAGCAAACAGCAACAGCCTATCTGCTAATTTCGCCCCTGAGGCCCCATTTAAAGTATGAGCGCGCTGCCACGGCGTTAGCAGCGTTTCTCAGGGCCGTTCCTCTAGCCCACGCTGAACGAACAGCAGCCGAAGGAGGGAGGGAAAGCTCCTCTTAGCGCTCGGAGGAAAGAGGATGAGTCAGGTGGAAGCATAACGTGTGTGTAGGAGGTCATTTTACCCGGCTGTGCAGAGCGAGATATTCTCTACATTTACCACAGCGGATAAAAAGCCTTCATCTAAAAAAGGGGATTAAGTGAATCCCTTTAAAAAAAAAAAAAGCAGGGAAAGAAAAAGGGACACTTTGAAGTTAACCTGACGCCCAGGCTGCAGGTTCTGAAGGAGGCCTACACAGAGACAGCCACATCCTGCGTTTGCATATTTAATTGGATTGTTTTTTTTACGATGGCAGAAGGCAGAGCAGCCTGAACTTAGCTAGCAATTACACTATGTGTGTAAACTGTGTGTAAACAGGAAGTACACATATGGGAGCTCTCGTGAATAAACAGGAAGTGAACATACAGGAGCTCTTGTGTATAAACAGGAAGTGCACGTACAGGAGCTCTTGAAGTCCTTCTTCTTCAGCTTCCTCCTCAGCATGGTTCCGCGGGGGCTGGTCGGGTACACGTTTCGGGGCAGCGCGCCCATGGTGAGGGAGCTCAGGCTGTAGGCACTCATAGAGGTAGGGGAGAAGGGCGAGCCCAGAGCTGGAGAGAGAGAGAGAGGGAGGGAGAGAGAGGCAGAGAGAGAGAGGAAGAGCGGGGAGAGAGAGGCAGAGAGAGAGAGGGAGAGAGAGGAAGAGCGGGGAGAAAGGCAGAGAGAGAGAGGGAGAGCGGGGAGAGAGGCAGAGAGAGAGAGGGAGAGAGAGGAAGAGCGGGGAGAAAGGCAGAGAGAGAGAGGGAGAGAGAGGAAGAGCGGGGAGAAAGGCAGAGAGAGAGAGGGAGAGAGAGGAAGAGCGGGGAGAAAGGCAGAGAGAGAGAGGGAGAGCGGAGATAGAGAGGCAGAGAGAGAGAGGGGGAGAGAGAGAGGCAGAGAGAGAGAGGGAGAGAGAGGGAGAGCGGGGATAGAGAGGCAGAGAGAGAGAGGAAGAGCGGGGAGAGAGAGGCAGAGAGAGAGAGGGAGAGAGGGAGAGAGGGAGAGCGGGGAGAGAGAGGCAGAGAGAGAGAGGGAGAGAGGGAGAGAGGGAGAGAGAGAGAGGGAGAGCGGAGATAGAGAGGCAGAGAGAGAGAGGGAGAGAGGGAGAGCGGGGAGAGAGAGGCAGAGAGAGAGAGGGAGAGAGGGAGAGCGGGGAGAGAGAGGCAGAGAGAGAGAGGGAGAGAGAGAGAGGGAGAGCGGGGATAGAGAGGCAGAGAGAGAGAGGAAGAGCAGAGAGAGAGAGGACGTGAGCACCATGACTGCACTTTGGTGGTAGGAGGGGTGGGGCGGGGGAGGGGTAGAAGGGGCGTTTCTTTGTCACTGCAAAACACAGCATCAACCCATTCCAGACACACTGAATCAATACATCAATCAGCCTGCTAATCCCCTAATCAATAAACCTGCCATGAACATGAAAGAGTCCCACACAGCTGCCTCACAATGGAAATGTGGAGGAGCAGGATTCCCTACACCTCCTTACACCTCAAATCCCTACACCTCCCTGCACCTCCTTACACCTCAAATCCCTACACCTCCCTGCACCTCCTAACACCTCCCTACACCTCAGATCCCTGCACCTCCCTGCACCTCCTTACACCTCAAATCCCTACACCTCCCTGCACCTCCTAACACCTCTTTACACCTCAAATCCCTACACCTCCCTGCACCTCCTTACACCTCAAATCCCTACACCTCCCTGCACCTCCTAACACCTCCCTACACCTCAGATCTCTGCACCTCCCTGCACCTCCTTACACCTCAAATCCCGACACCTCCCTGCACCTCCTAACACCTCCCTACACCTCAGATCCCTGCACCTCCCTGCACCTCCTTACACCTCAAATCCCTACACCTCCCTGCACCTCCTAACACCTCCCTACACCTCCCTGCACCTCCTTACACCTCAAATCCCTACACCTCCCTGCACCTCAAGCCTCCACCCGGAGCAGACTCAGCCTCTACTCCAGTGTGAATATTAATGCTGCACTTCCAGCTGACATCACAGGAAGTACCCTGCCGGTAAAACGGAGCGCTTAGCGGAAATGAAACTTATTACGGGTGCTTCGGAGGGGAGCTGCCAATCAAACATTTTCCACAGGAAGGAGAGTGCCTTCATGTTCCCTCCACAGTTCCCCTTTAATCCTTAACCAACTCAAACCTAACTAAAAAAACACCCAGTGGAAAGGAGTAAATGGACAGCTTTCCTCCACTCAGCCAACACACAGCATGCACCAGTATATCTCTCTCTCTCTCTACTTTAAGATAATCCAGACCCTTCACCTGTAATTATGTGATCTGGCACACCGCCTTTCTTTTGCCCAACTAATCACTCGGACACATTGATTAAAGGCTCATGCTTGGCCGCGGCAAAGGATCATTTCATAAAGAAGTTACGATGCAGTAAAAAACTGTGAAATAAAGCAAATATTACAGCAGACTGCTACCATGACTGACTGCATCATCAGCCCCCTCCCCCATCAAACCCCAGCATCAAACCCCATTACACCAAACCCCACTGTCAAACCCCATTACACCAAACAAATATGAAACACTGAAATATGGGGGCAGGTCAGTACATTGAAATAAACATGACTAAGATGCCCTTGATGCCCTGATGCTCTTGATGCCCTTGATGCCCTTGATGCCCTTGATGCCCTGATGCCCTTGATGCCCTTGATGCCCTTGATTCCCGTGATGCCCCTGATGCCCTGATGCTTTGCGGTGAATGCCAATTAGCAGCATGGAGCCATGGCGTGGAGGCGGGGATTCCCCCACCCCCCCGGGGAATGAATTAGCAAAGACTACTCCATTGTGAGAATGCTCCAAGATGCATCCCTTCGACTTTGCATCGTCCTTGAAATGCGGTCGGCTCTCCCCCAACATCGGAAATCAATGGATGGCGAGGGTTGGATTTACAGCGCTGATGGATGCAGCCGTACACGGCGTGTAGCGTGTAGCGTGCTACAGGAACACGCCACAGGAACACGCCACGTGCTTCAGCTCAGCTTCCACCTACAGGAGCGGCGTCTGCACTAAGAGATGCTCAGACTGCGGCGGATAATTACTAAAGAGGAACAAGAAAAACTCGCAGCGCAGATAATTTCACATCGCACACGGAGGCAATTATGGGTAATTGAGACGTAACTGTTGCATAAAAGGACAGCGTGTCACAGCATGCCCTTATCAAATTCTGCCTTCCTTGGCTGAATGCTCAACGGCTCCTACTGTAATGATTCTAATTCAGACGGTGCAGCTCCAGAAAGGGTCTGTGGAATGCAGATCAGCCGCGCGCGAGTGGAGCTGAGCAGGACGTTACGCTGCAGACACAGAGCCCCAGTAAATGATGGGGATCACCTCTTACATGCTAACAAGCACACTGCAAAAGCACGGTACTGCGTGCAGCAGGTAACACAAGCAAGAACACTGCAAAAGCACGGTACTGCGTGCAGCAGGTAACACAAGCAAGGACACTGCAAAAGCATGGTACTGAGTGCAGCAGGTAACACAAGCAAGAACACTGCAAAAGCACGGTACTGCGTGCAGCAGGTAACACAAGCAAGCACACTGCAAAAGCATGGTACTGCGTGCAGCAGGAAACACAAGCAAGGACACTGCAAAAGCACGGTACTGCGTGCAGCAGGTAACACAAGCAAGGACACTGCAAAAGCACGGTACTGAGTGCAGCAGGTAACACAAGCAAGCACACTGCAAAAGCACGGTACTGCGTGCAGCAGGAAACACAAGCAAGGACACTGCAAAAGCACGGTACTGCGTGCAGCAGGTAACACAAGCAAGCACACTGCAAAAGCACGGTACTGCGTGCAGCAGGTAACACAAGCAAGGACACTGCAATACTCTGGATAGTTACATCACATTTCTGCACATTTTCCTAATACCTTTTAGCTAAGACTCAAACCTGGCCTGCAGATTTTTAAAAAATGAGCTTTCACTGCATTTCAGGGACAATGACCAGGCGGATAAGAATTTAGTTCCACACTAATTCAGATGTTTCTTTTTTCTTTAGCAAAGCCGGGGGAGAAAAAAAACAAAGACCAAAAAGAGAAATGCACTCAACACATGAAATACACCCCCCCCCCCCCCAAAAAAAAACAGAAAAATAAATCAAAGGAACAACATGAAAGGAAAGGTGAGCAAGATGAAGGAGGAATAGGAGAATGAGAGTGAGGCAGACAAACAGGGATAGAAGGAAGAGAATGAGGAAGAGGCGGACGAGTGAAGAAGAGAGCTAGAAGGAAGAGGAAGCCCAGGAGGAAGAAGAGAAAGAGGAGGATGAGAGTGAGGAGGTGGAGGAGGAGGAGGAGGAGTAAGGGAGGAACATTACGAAGGCTGTTTGGAGAGGATTTGTTGTGTTTGGAGGGTTGGGTCCGGGACTGGTCGGGGTGGTAGGTGTTATAATGCTGGTAGGGGGGGAAGTTGCTGCTGCTGCTGCTGCCGCAGGTCTCCCAGGGAAGAGTCCTGGCGCTGCGCTGCACCTTGACTGTCCACCAGGGGGCACGAGAGAGGGAGGGCGCCGCACAAAACACAAAACACAAAATCGCACAAACAAATACACCAAACAAACACAGAAACAAACAGACCAAACAGAGAAACATGCAGACCAGACCAAAAAATGCAGACAAAACAAACAAAAAATACACACAGATGAAAGAGATGAAACAAAACGAAAGGACAAACAGGCAAAAGAACAAAAGGAGAGGTAAGGTGACTGCGCCGAGAACCAGGGAAGCCAACGTGCAGGTGAGAGTGCAGGTAAGAGCGCTCCTATGTTCTTGTGTGTGGAGGATTATAACACTGCTCTTCATAACTGCTTATCTAATACAATAAATTAAAAAATGTGCACGGAGTGTCACTTATGGAATTAACAGGATTATTTATGTCACACCGAAAAACACACTGAAAAACCTCTGAAATAGAAAACCTCTGCAACAGAAAAAAATGGTAGCTGACACTGAAGAGCTCCGTGTCAGAAATAATCCAAACTGTCATCAGTAAAATAACCGGAGATATCAAAGCATGACAATATAGGCCTTCTGTCTATCAATCATGAATAAAGGCTGTTTATCATTTTCACAAAAAGCAGTGCCTTGGTTTTTTAAAAATACAAATCTCTGAAACAAGTAAGTAATGGCATCACAACATCTCCTGCCCACCACAGTGACCAGCTAATCAAGCCTTTTCAGACGAGAGCCGTTTGCTCTCCAACACCACTTTCAGTGGAGCTCCTCCCCCTGTCAGTGGAGCCCCTCCCCCTTTCAGTGGAGCTCCACAGAGGTGAGCGCAGTTTCACAGTGGGTATGTATGTGTGTGTGTGTGTGTGTGTGCGTGTACCTTGCTCAGGGCCCTTGAGGGCCAGCCGGGTCTGCTGGTGAGGCAGGATCTCCATCTTGACATGCTCACAGGCGCTGGCCAGCAGCTGGGTGGCCTCTGCCAGGGAGCAGAACTCCATGCTGGTGCCATCCACCGACAGGATGTGGTCACCAGCATGCAGAGCCCCGCACCTGCACAGAGGATGACATCACTTCCTGTAATGCCCAGAGCGTGCACACTCCCCATTACTCCGGCTGTAAGTTTTAAACCCGGAGGCTTCGGCTACACATTTTAAAGAGGAAACCAGTCGACCTCTGAACAGAACATTTTAAAAGCACCTTCACAAACAAGACTCTTTCATACCCACAACATAACTTCACTGCCATGTGGCAAAGATTAATAATTAAATTTACAATTACTTAGAATGTCATGCACATTATAAAAAAATTTACAGTTATTTACAGTTTTGGCTCCCTTTTTCCACCAATAATGTAAATCTAACAATATTCATGTGAAACCTGCTTGCTGGTTTTTCTCTGTGCAGGTTTCTCAGGAGAAACAGTGGCTGCACAACTCCAGTCCTGGAGGGACGCAGTGCTGCAGGCGATTCTCTTTCAGTAAGGCTGTAGAAATCAGGTGTGTGTGCCGTAGCCAATCAACGATTTAAACAAGTCGCTTAAGAGGAGACCCCTCCAGGAATAAACCCTTTAAAGAGTAGGGGGTGCTCTTTCAAAATTCTACATCAGTGTTCTAGAACTCGAGAACTCCCATTTCATTCATTCACCAGTAGAGGTTACATCAGCATTAGAATGTTCAATGAAGAACATTCTAATCACTTATTTGTGATCTCACACCATAAAGGGTTAAAGACATTTAAACAGACGCAGTTCCTGGCCTTTTAACACACCTGTCAGCTATGCTGGCGGGCTTGACCTTGTCGATGATGATCACTTGCTTGTTGCAGTACATAGAGGTAGATAGTGCCACTCCAAGGCTGGAGCCCAGCGACTTGGCCACCTCTACCAGCAGGGGGCCAGAGGCGGTGGCAATGGAATCTGCCCACAGGGAGAGAAAAATGTATAAATAAACTCATAACTAAACAAAACAATAAAAGCAGAAAACCCCAGGAGACCAGTAACACACAACCCCTGTAACTGGACAATGCCCCCCCGGCACCTGCAACTCCCACAGCCCCCGGGCTCCCCCTGCACAGAGTAATAAAGAGAGCTGATTGCATCATACATCACACCCGGCTAAGCCATAATGGAGGACGAGGCTGAGCCGTAATGGAGGCTGAGGCTGAGCTGTAATGGAGGACGAGGCAGAGCCATAATGGAGGACAAGGCTGAGGCTGAGCTGTAATGGAGGACGAGGCTGAGCCGTAATGGAGGACGAGGCTGAGCCGTAATGGAGGACGAGGCAGAGCCGTAATGGAGGACGAGGCTGAGGCTGAGCTGTAATGGAGGACGAGGCTGAGGCAGAGCTGTAATGGAGGACGAGGCTGAGCCGTAATGGAGGATGAGGTTGGTGACCGGCGGGGCCTCCCGGATGCGCAGTAACGCTGGGTCGGCAGAGAGGCCCTGTGTAATCAGCCTGTGACGCGGGAGCCGTAAACGGCAGGTCTCTTTACGGGGCTGCTATTACGAGCCGTCCCCCGCGGCGCGGGCTCACAGCACAGGTTACAAGAGGAAATGGGCTTTTCTGCTGCCTCTCATCACCTTTTAAATCAATGAGGGCCAATGCAGGGGAACAGAGGCAGGAAAATCTGCTAGGGACTGTATGCTGCCAACACAAATGTTTGCAATGGAAATGGAGGAAACCAAGAGGCCATAACTTGTGCTATGATCACACTTCAGTGCTGGAAATTCACAGTGCGATCGAAGAGCGTATCAGAAATGCGATTCTACACGTCGAACGTGGACGTGCTGTGAATTCTGGGAGTGCGGCGCACACCCAATAAAACCCTGTGTGGCTGGGTCAGGTCTGAGCCTGCAGACCCACACCCTGCTTTCAAGGTGCTCAGTTCCAGCTCCATTCAGTCTATGCAGCTAAAAGCACGTCTGCGATCAGACTGGCATCTGCCTGGTCCCTCCAGCGGTGGGATCACAAAACAAACAGTACAGAAACCAGAGAGCATGTCTGTGTGAGCATCTCTCTCCATCGCTCTCTCTCACTCTCATGCATGCTCTCTCTCTCTCTCTCTCTCGCTCTCGCTCTCCACACTCCCCCCATCTCCCTCTCCCTCTCTCTCTCTCTCGGCCAGCAAATAAACGGCTGCCCGAGGTGCTCAGTGAAATAATGAACAGGACTGGATAACGGTCACTGGGGTAAATTAATAAGAACGGGGGCACCGTCTAAAACAGGCCCACCACACCTCTTCCTGTCTAAAACAGGCCCACCACACCTCTTCCTGTCTAAAACAGGCCCACCACACCTCTTCCTGTCTAAAACAGTCCCACCACACCTCTTCCTGTCTAAAACAGTCCCACCACACCTCTTCCTGTCTAAAACAGGCCCACCACACCTCTTCCTGTCTAAAACAGTCCCACCACACCTCTTCCTGTCTAAAACAGGCCCACCACACCTCTTCCTGTCTAAAACAGGCCCACCACACCTCTTCCTGTCTAAAACAGGCCCACCACACCTCTTCCTGTCTAAAACAGGCCCACCACACCTCTTCCTGTCTAAAACAGGCCCACCACACCTCTTCCTGTCTAAAACAGGCCCACCACACCTCTTCCTGTCTAAAACAGTCCCACCACACCTCTTCCTGTCTAAAACAGGCCCACCACACCTCTTCCTGTCTAAAACAGTCCCACCACACCTCTTCCTGTCTAAAACAGGCCCACCACACCTCTTCCTGTCTAAAACAGGCCCACCACACCTCTTCCTGTCTAAAACAGGCCCACCACACCTCTTCCTGTCTAAAACAGTCCCACCACACCTCTTCCTGTCTAAAACAGGCCCACCACACCTCTTCCTGTCTAAAACAGTCCCACCACACCTCTTCCTGTCTAAACAGGCCCACCACACCTCTTCCTGTCTAAAACAGGCCCACCACACCTCTTCCTGTCTAAACAGGCCCACCACACCTCTTCCTGTCTAAACAGGCCCACCACACCTCTTCCTGTCTAAAACAGGCCCACCACACCTCTTCCTGTCTAAAACAGGCCCACCACACCTCTTCCTGTCTAAAACAGGCCCACCACACCTCTTCCTGTCTAAAACAGTCCCACCACACCTCTTCCTGTCTAAAACAGGCCCACCACACCTCTTCCTGTCTAAAACAGGCCCACCACACCTCTTCCTGTCTAAAACAGGCCCACCACACCTCTTCCTGTCTAAAACAGTCCCACCACACCTCTTCCTGTCTAAAACAGTCCCACCACACCTCTTCCTGTCTAAAACAGGCCCACCACACCTCTTCCTGTCTAAAACAGGCCCACCACACCTCTTCCTGTCTAAAACAGGCCCACCACACCTCTCCTGTCTAAAACAGTCCCACCACACCTCTTCCTGTCTAAAACAGTCCCACCACACCTCTTCCTGTCTAAAACAGTCCCACCACACCTCTTCCTGTCTAAAACAGTCCCACCACACCTCTTCCTGTCTAAAACAGTCCCACCACACCTCTTCCTGTCTAAAACAGGCCCACCACACCTCTTCCTGTCTAAAACAGGCCCACCACACCTCTTCCTGTCTAAAACAGTCCCACCACACCTCTTCCTGTCTAAAACAGTCCCACCACACCTCTTCCTGTCTAAAACAGGCCCACCACACCTCTTCCTGTCTAAAACAGTCCCACCACACCTCTTCCTGTCTAAAACAGGCCCACCACACCTCTTCCTGTCTAAAACAGGCCCACCACACCTCTTCCTGTCTAAAACAGTCCCACCACACCTCTTCCTGTCTAAAACAGTCCCACCACACCTCTTCCTGTCTAAAACAGGCCCACCACACCTCTTCCTGTCTAAAACAGGCCCACCACACCTCTTCCTGTCTAAAACAGGCCCACCACACCTCTTCCTGTCTAAAACAGGCCCACCACACCTCTTCCTGTCTAAAACAGGCCCACCACAACCTCTTCCTGTCTAAAACAGGCCCACCACACCTCTTCCTGTCTAAAACAGTCCCACCACACCTCTTCCTGTCTAAAACAGGCCCACCACACCTCTTCCTGTCTAAAACAGTCCCACCACACCTCTTCCTGTCTAAAAAAGGCCCACCACACCTCTTCCTGTCTAAAACAGGCCCACCACACCTCTTCCTGTCTAAAACAGGCCCACCACACCTCTTCCTGTCTAAAACAGGCCCACCACACCTCTTCCTGTCTAAAACAGGCCCACCACACCTCTTCCTGTCTAAAACAGTCCCACCACACCTCTTCCTGTCTAAAACAGGCCCACCACACCTCTTCCTGTCTAAAACAGTCCCACCACACCTCTTCCTGTCTAAAACAGGCCCCACCACACCTCTTCCTGTCTAAAACAGGCCCACCACACCTCTTCCTGTCTAAAACAGGCCCACCACACCTCTTCCTGTCTAAAACAGGCCCACCACACCTCTTCCTGTCTAAAACAGTCCCACCACACCTCTTCCTGTCTAAAACAGTCCCACCACACCTCTTCCTGTCTAAAACAGGCCCACCACACCTCTTCCTGTCTAAAACAGTCCCACCACACCTCTTCCTGTCTAAAACAGTCCCACCACACCTCTTCCTGTCTAAAACAGGCCCACCACACCTCTTCCTGTCTAAAACAGTCCCACCACACCTCTTCCTGTCTAAAACAGTCCCACCACACCTCTTCCTGTCTAAAACAGGCCCACCACACCTCTTCCTGTCTAAAACAGGCCCACCACACCTCTTCCTGTCTAAAACAGTCCCACCACACCTCTTCCTGTCTAAAACAGTCCCACCACACCTCTTCCTGTCCTAAACAGGCCCACCACACCTCTTCCTGTCTAAAACAGGCCCACCACACCTCTTCCTGTCTAAAACAGGCCCACCACACCTCTTCCTGTCTAAAACAGGCCCACCACACCTCTTCCTGTCTAAAACAGTCCCACCACACCTCTTCCTGTCTAAAACAGTCCCACCACACCTCTTCCTGTCTAAAACAGGCCCACCACACCTCTTCCTGTCTAAAACAGTCCCACCACACCTCTTCCTGTCTAAAACAGGCCCACCACACCTCTTCCTGTCTAAAACAGGCCCACCACACCTCTTCCTGTCTAAAACAGGCCCACCACACCTCTTCCTGTCTAAAACAGTCCCACCACACCTCTTCCTGTCTAAAACAGGCCCACCACACCTCTTCCTGTCTAAAACAGGCCCACCACACCTCTTCCTGTCTAAAACAGTCCCACCACACCTCTTCCTGTCTAAAACAGTCCCACCACACCTCTTCCTGTCTAAAACAGTCCCACCACACCTCTTCCTGTCTAAAACAGTCCCACCACACCTCTTCCTGTCTAAAACAGTCCCACCACACCTCTTCCTGTCTAAAACAGTCCCACCACACCTCTTCCTGTCTAAAACAGTCCCACCACACCTCTTCCTGTCTAAAACAGTCCCACCACACCTCTTCTTTGACTGTAATTATCTTTTGGCACCTTATGGATTGGAATTGCTTTTAAATCGACCACAATATACTCAGGGCACCCTGCTCTGTACACTGTGAAATAAGTAGTAAATGTAAACTGTGTGATTGTAGGTACAGTACGTGCTAAAATGGAAGGCTGTTTAGAAAACCTACTTTAAAACACACCTTTACCCCAAAGGTGCATTGTGTAAGAAACACAGAAACGTAATAGTCAGCACACTTTAACCCACTGATGTCACCACCATCAGACACACAGAAATCTCATGGGCCACTGATGAACACACACAGGCAGGCACACACACACACACACACACACACACACACACACGTACCCATGATGGACACGTCGTACTCGATGAGCAGCATGGCTTCCTGACCGCACTGTTTGAGGATGCTCATGGCTTCAGAGTGGGACGTCCCCTGCAGCCGGATGCCATCAATACTCAGCAAACGATCCCCCGCTTTTACTGTGCCTTCCCTGGGAGAGAAAGGGTTATGAATACATACATCTGTGTGTGTGTGTGTGTGTGTATGAATAGTGATAGAGAGAGAGAGAGAAAGAGAGGGAGAGGGGACTGGAGAGGCACAGAGCATCTCCCATAAACTCTGACGCAGGC
>NC_049219.1:18192718-18195218 GCF_013347855.1 Anguilla anguilla
AATGTGCACTTTTCTGCAGAAAGACTATGTGCATTTTGAAACATGCTTCAGAGACTGTTGGAGCTGAACGTACCTAGCGCACAGCAAGCTAACGGCCTGAACACAACTGGTTTATGACCGCGGTGCACAGTCAGAGCACTCCGGTCCCGCACTACATGATCAGTAGCTTTTAATATCACACGTGCACCTTCATAACACACATAATCCTGACAGGTCCATAACACACATAATCCTGACAGGTCCATAACACACATAATCCTGACAGGTTCATAACACACATAATCCTGACAGGTGATATTACTATGCTGTTTTATATTGTTAAAGCTTCGCTGACGTTTACGCCACACCGCTGGTTGAAGGGCGGACGTCACATTCAGTCTGATACAGCTGGATGAAAAATAACACATACAGCTAAAATAAGCTGTCACTGCAACAGTTTACAGTGACCCGAGATGGATGGAAGTCATGTATACATGTACGCATGCATACATAAATAAATAAACTGGCATCTCTCTCTCATTACAGTTTCTCCAGGGGCCATCGGGCGTACAGAAGCACGGTGTATCACTGAATTTCACCCCCCGCCGCTGGCCTTGTGTACCTCCGCTCCAACCAGTCAACACGCGCTTAACGCGCACAGCATCACCGTGACAACAGGAACCCTGCAGACGCACCGCTCCGCACCTGTCCATCATGTGACCCCAGGCGTGACCTCACTCGACCCGCCCCGCACATGCTCAGTGGAGGCCGGGAGGCTCTCTAATGGTGAGGTCATACCTGCGGCTTGAGGCTGTGGTCGGGGGGGCGGGGGGGTGGGGTTGGGGGGCGGGGGGGTAGAGCCCCCTGGGACGGTTTCCTGAGTGGCTCAGGTGTGCAGTATGACGGACTGAAGCAGTGTGTGACGGACTGAAGCAGTGTGTGACGGACTGAAGCAGTGTGTGACGGACTGAAGCAGTGTGTGACGGACTGAAGCAGTGTGTGACGGACTGAAGCAGTGTGTGACGTCGTGCGTAAGCAAGGAGCCCCAGAGCCTCTTCAGCCTCGTCTCTCAGCCTGCACCACAGACTCCCCTGTGCTAAACACGCTTCCTACAGGAGACACACAGACTGTGTGTGAGTAGCAGGGGCTGAGGGAAGGCCCAAACTGCACCCCGTTCAGACTGTGTGTGAGTAGCAGGGGCTGAGGGAAGGCCCAAACTGCACCCCGTTCAGACTGTGTGTGAGTAGCAGGGGCTGAGGGAAGGCCCAAACTGCACCCCGTTCAGACTGTGTGTGAGTAGCAGGGGCTGAGGGAAGGCCCAAACCACACCCCGTTCAGACTGTGTGTGAGTAGCAGGGGCTGAGGGAAGGCCCAAACTGCACCCCGTTCAGACTGTGTGTGAGTAGCAGGGGCTGAGGGAAGGCCCAAACTGCACCCCGTTCAGACTGTGTGTGAGTAGCAGGGGCTGAGGGAAAGCCCAAACCGCACCCCGTTCAGACTGTGTGTGAGTAGCAGGGGCTGAGGGAAGGCCCAAACCACACCCCGTTCAGACTGTGTGTGAGTAGCAGGGGCTGAGGGAAGGCCCAAACCACACCCCGTTCAGACTGTGTGTGAGTAGCAGGGGCTAAGGGAAGGCCCAAACTGCACCCCGTTCAGACTGTGTGTGAGTAGCAGGGGCTGAGGGAAGGCCCAAACCGCACCCCATTCAGACTGTGTGTGAGTAGCAGGGGCTGAGGGAAGGCCCAAACCACACCCCGTTCAGACTGTGTGTGAGTAGCAGGGGCTGAGGAACAGGACTGTGTGCTGTGGTCTCTGAAGCCTGCCTGACTGGCAGCACATTACAGGCTCAGCCAGCTCAGACCATCGCTGATTTAACTCCAGAGCCTTCCCACCTGCAGGCCACACAAACAAACCTCGCTGCCAACAGACTAAAGAAGCGCCGTCAGAAATCACCAGAACGTCAAAATAAAAACACCCGGGGGGGGGGTGTAAAAACACTCCGATACCCCCCCGCATCCTCACTTATCTCCACTGACACAGCCGGCGATGCCGTTGAGCTCTGAACCAACAGCACGCAGCGCATGCCAAGCACATTTCCAACAGAACATCTACTTCTGCCGTCATTAAATGCTACCGTGGCATTTTCACACTGGTGTGCAGCTCTGCGGAGCTGTTTGTGCGGAGCTGTTTGTGCGGAGGTGTTTGTGGGGAGCGCTGTTTGTGGGGAGCGCTGTTTGAGAAAGGTTGAGCCCGTCAGAAGCTCTGCACGTCTCAGCCAGCCTGAAAGCTGGGAGGCGGTGTGCGGACACACGGTCTGCTTCTGGCACAAAGTGTCCTGTGGGCGTCGTCTTTAGGCACCGGGTCCTCCAGCATCCCATCAGCCCCCACACACCACCCCTTCCCCACTCCCTGTAGGAGAGTGACACGTTCTACAGAAGGAAAACGTGATTGGGTTCAGCCCAAGCAGTCACCTTTCAGAAAGAGCAGTGCCACATCTACGCACCCCTGTCTAGGGTACAAC